>NC_141878.1:176933157-177236187 GCF_056163025.1 Triticum urartu | reverse complement strand
TATCACTAGTTTCAGGTTCATTACCAGATTGTGTTTTAGCATCAAAAATAGAGATGTCATTTGGATTCTCAGGTGTTTCAACGATAGGATCACTAGAAGCATTCAAAGTCCTATGATTTTTCTTTTTCTTCCTTTTAGAAGGACTAGGTGCATCTACATTATTTCTTTGAGAATCTTGCTCAATTCTCTTAGGGTGGCCTTCGGGATACAAAGGTTCCTGAGTCATTTTACCACCTCTAGTCATAACTCTAATAGCATTATCATTATTCGTACTATTCAATTCATGGAGCAAATCATTTTGAGCTTTAAGTACTTGTTCTAATTGAGTGGTAACCATAGAAGCATGTTTACTAATAAGTTTAAGTTCACCTTTGACATTAGCCATATAATCACCCAAGTGTTCAAGCATATTTGAATTGTATTTCAATAGTCTACCAAAATAAGCATTAAAATCTTCTTGTTTAGCCATAAATTTATCAAACTCATATAAGCATGGGCTAGCAACCTTAGTAAATGGGATTTCAGCTTTATCATATCTCTAGAGAGAATTTACCTTTACTACTTATGTCGGGTTATCAAGACCATGAGTTTCTTCAATAGGTAAAGGATTAAGATCATATGGTTCTTCAACAGGCGGTAAATTAAGACCATGTATTTCTTCAATAGGAGGTAAATTCTTAACATCTTCAGCTTTAATACCTTTTTCTTTCATAGATTTCTTTACCTCTTGCATATCTTCAGGACTGAGAAATAGAATACCCCTCTTCTTTGGAGTTGGTTTAGGAATAGGCTCAGGAATTGGCTCTAGAGGTGTCCAATTATTTTCATTTGTCAACATATTATTCAATAGAATTTCAGCTTCATTCGGTGTTCTTTCCCTAAAAATAGAACCAGCACAACTATCCAGGTAATCTCTGGAGGCATCGGTTCACTAGTAGAAAACAGGGCTATGGTCCAGGCCGGCTCAGCACATTAGTCCCGGTTCAGTGTAGAACCGGGACCAATGTGGGCATTGGTCCTGGTTCGTTAGCCCAAGGGGCCGGCCGGGCCACGTGGGCCATTGGTCCCGGTTCGTCTGGACCTTTTGGTCCCGGTTGGTGTGACGAACCGGGACCAATGGGCCTCGCTCCTGGCCCACCACCATTGGTCCCGGTTGGTGGCTTGAACCGGGACCAAAGGCTCCCCTTTAGTCCCGGTTCATGCCACCAACCGGGACCAATGAGGTGCCTATATATACCCCCTCGCGCAAGAGTAGAGCACAGTGCTCTGTTTTTTCTGGCCTAGGGGGAGAGGGCTTTGTGGTGCTCTAGCTCACCTCCTATGCACATGAGGTGTTCGATGGAATGCCCGAGCCACACTACTTAAGCTTTCTCCTAACGAAGCTCGACCTCCAAGCTCCATTTTCCTCGAGATTTGTCTAGATTTAGCGGTCCATCACGCCCCGTCCCCGTCTTCACCGCCGTCGATCACCCGCGCCGATCTCATCACCGACACCACCGTGGTGAGCCTCTTGTTCTTATCTTCTTTCTGAAAGGAAAAATATTCTTACTTGTATGTTTAGATAGATACTTGTATCATTTTCTTACATTTATTATTGCATCTTATATAGTGCGATGGTTTTGGTATCCGCCCCCGTCGGCCCTCGTCCTGTCTATGATTCGGATTTGGTATGTATATTATCTTTATAACTATTGGCTCATTTATTGTTTATGAAAATTATGCCGACCAACGTGACATAGATTTTATTTATCTATGATGTATGTGAATTGGAAATGCCAACCGACCCTATTGTCGAGAGGTTAAATTTAGTTGAAGAAGAAAACAATTTGTTGAAGGAAAAAATAAAAAAAATTGAGGAGGAGAAGATGATATTGGAGTTGCATGTTGCGGATGTCGTCGATGATCACAAGATCAAGATGGATGCAATGCGCTTGAAGATTAGAAAGATTAGAAAATATGCCATTCATACCGAGGCTTGGTATAATTATGCCGTTGGATCAATTGTTACCTTGGTTGCGATTATGATCGCATTTGTTTTTGCATTGAAATGTTTTACATAGTTTCAATGTATGGTTTAATTAATTAGATGCTCTGGAGAGCTATATGTTGTTAGATGAGAACTATGTATGCACTTTGTTTTTAATGTGATGATGAACTTCTATTAATTTGGGCACTTAATTATATATAATGCACGTAGATGAACCGGCAATGGATGTATGGTGACAGACACACCCGCGAGTACATTAAGGGCATGCATGAGTTTCTCGATGCGGCTGAGGCAAACAAGCAGAATGGTTTTATGTGTTGTCCATGCACTGAATGTGGGAATACGAGGTCTTACTCTAACTGGAAAATCCTTCACTCCCACCTGCTTTACAAGGGTTTCATGCCACACTATAATGTTTGGACGAGGCACGGAGAAATAGGGGTTATGATGGAAGACGGCGAAGAAGAAGAGTACGATGACAACTATGTGCCCCCTGAATACGGTGATGCTGCAATGGGTGGAGCTGGTGAAGATCAAGAGGAACCAGACGATGTGCCCAATGATGCTCCCATGGGTGAAGCTGCTGAAGATCAAGAGGAACCAGACGATGTGCCCGATGATGATGATCTCCGCCGGTTCATTGTCTATGCAAGGACGCAATGCATTAGTCAAAAGGAGAAGCTGAAGTTCGATCGCATGTTAGAGGATCACAAAAAAGGGTTATACCCCAATTGCGAAGATGGCAACACAAAGCTCGGTACCGTACTGGAATTGCTGCAGTGGAAGGCAGAGAATGCTGTGGCTGACAAAGGATTTGAGAAGCTACTGAAAATATTGAAGAAGAAGCTTCCAAAGGATAACAAATTGCCCGACAGTACATACGCAACAAAGAAGGTCGTATGCCCTCTAGGATTGGAGGTGGAGAAGATACATGCATGCCCTATTGACTACATCCTCTACCGCGGTGCATGCAAGGATCTGAACGCATGCTCGGTATGCGGTGCGTTGCGGTATAAGATCAGACGAGATGACCCTGGTGATGTTGACGGCGAGCCCCTCAGGAAGAGGGTTCCTGCGAAGGTGATGTGGTATGCTCCTATAATACCACGGTTGAAACGTCTGTTCAGAAACGAAGAGCATGCCAAGTTGATGCGATGGCACAGTGAGAACCGAAAGAAAGATGGGAAGTTGAGAGCACCCGCTGACGGGTCGCAGTGGAGAAAAATCGAGAGAAAGTACTGGGATGAGTTTGCAAAGGACCCAAGGAATGTATGGTTTGCTTTAAGCACGGATGGCATTAATCCTTTCGGGGAGCAGAGCAGCAATCACAGCACCTGGCCCGTGACTCTATGTATGTATAACCTTCCTCCTTGGATGTGCATGAAGCGGAAGTTCATTATGATGCCAGTTCTCATCCAAGGCCCTAAGCAACCCGGCAACGAAATTGATGTGTACCTAAGGCCATTAGTTGAAGAACTTTTACAGCTGTGGAATGGAAATGGTGTAAGTACGTGGGATGAGCACAGACAGGAGGAATTTAACCTTAAGGCGTTGCTGTTCGTGACCATCAACGATTGGCCCGCTCTCAGTAACCTTTCAGGACAGACAAACAAAGGATACCACGCATGCACGCACTGTTTAGATGACACTGAAAGTATATACCTGGACAAATGCAGGAAGAATGTGTACCTGGGCCATCGTCGATTTCTTCCGACCAACCATCAATGTCGAAAGAAAGGCAAGCATTTCAAAGGCGAGGCATATCACTAGAAGAAGCCCGCCATGCGCACCGGTGATCACGTGCTTGCTATGGTCAATGATTTACACTACGTAATCTTTGGAAAGGGTCCCGGTGGACTAGCTGTTCCGAATGACGCTGAGGGACACGCACCCATGTGGAAGAAGAAATCTATATTTTGGGACCTACCCTACTGGAAAGACCTAGAGGTCCGCTCCTCAATCGACGTGATGCACATGACGAAGAACCTTTGTGTGAACCTGCTAGGCTTCTTGGGCGTGTATGGGAAGACAAAAGATACACCTGAGGCACGAGAGGACCTGCAACGTTTGTACGAAAAAGACGGCATGCCTCCGAAGCAGTATAAAGGTCCTGCCAGCTACGCTCTTACGAAAGAAGAGAAAGAAATCTTCTTTGAATGCCTGCTCAGTATGAAGGTCATGACTGGCTTCTCGTCGAATATAAAGGGAATAATAAATATGCCAGAGAAAAAGTTTCAGAACCTAAAGTCTCATGACTGCCACGTGATTATGACGCAACTGCTTTTGGTTGCATTGAGGGGGCTTCTACCGGAAAACGTCCGATTAGCCATTGTGAAGCTATGTGCATTCCTCAATGCAATCTCTCAGAAGGTGATCGATCCAGAAATTGTACCAAGGCTAAGGAGTGATGTGGCGCAATGTCTTGTCAGTTTCGAGCCGGTGTTCCCACCATCCTTCTTCAATATCATGACGCACGTCCTAGTTCATCTAGTCGACGAGATTGTCATCCTGGGGCCTGTATTTCTACACAATATGTTCCCCTTTGAGAGGTTCATGGGAGTCCTAAAGAAATATGTCCGTAACCGCGCTAGGCCAGAAGGAAGCATCTCCATGGGCCATCAAACAGAGGATGTTATCGGGTTTTGTGTTGACTTCATTCCTGGCCTTAACAAGATAGGTCTCCCTAAATCGCGGTATGAGGGGAGACTGACTGGAAAAGGCACTCTTGGAAGAGACTCAATAATATGCAGGGACGGATATTCTTGGTCTCAAGCACACTACACAGTTCTACAGAACTCTACCTTGGTGACCCCGTATGTCGATGAACACAAGAACAGTCTGCGCTCCAAACACCCGGAGCAGTGCGACGACTGGATTACATGTGAACACATCAGGACTTTCAGCAGTTGGTTGGAAACACGTCTCAGAGGTGACAACACTGTTTGTGATGAGTTGTACTTGTTGTCCAGGGGACCATCTTTGACTGTATTGACTTACAACGGATACGAGATAAATGGGAATACATTTTACACGATCGCCCAAGATCAAAAGAGCACCAACCAAAACAGCGGTGTCCCTTTCATGCAGCAACCGAGAGCGGAAAGGACACATATTATGGTTACATAGTGGACATATGGGAACTTGACTACGGACCTGATTTTAAGGTCCCTTTGTTTAAGTGCAAATGTGTCAATCTGTTAGGCGGCGGGGTATAGGTAGACCCACAGTACGGAATGACAACAGTGGATCTGAAAAATCTTGGGTACACTGACGAACCGTTCGTCCTAGCCAATGATGTGGCATAGGTTATCTATGTGAAGGACATGTCTACAACCGAGAAAAAGAAAAGATAAGGAAGCGAATACATCATACGATGAGCCAAAGCGCCACATAGTTCTTTCAGGAAAAAGGGACATCCTGGGAGTGGACGGCAAGACAGACATGTCTGAAGATTATGAAAAGTTTCATGAAATTCCTCCCTTCAATGTCAAGGCTGACCCAAGCATCCTGATAAACAATGAAGATTATCCATGGTTACGGCGCAATAAGCAAATGACACAAGCGAAGAAAAAGTGAAGACTTTCTCCCGCAACTATTATGATGATACCATGCCAAATTTGTAACAGACGAACATGCTACCATTGTCCGTTTTGTACATGCACATGCTATGTGGGTGAAATTATGATACCATCCCAACTTTCAACTTTTTCAGAGTTCATTTGAAATGCTTTCATGTCGTATGGTTTGAAACTTTCTTACTTCGAAAGTGATTGTCCATTTTGTACACGAAGTGCATCAAGTTTTTGTCGTAACCCTCTCTACTTTTTGGAACATGCTATGTGGGTGAAATGATGACACCATGCCAACTTTCAACCTTTTCAGAGTTCATTTTGAAATGCTTTCCAATTTCAGAGTCATTTTGCTCAAAGAATGAATTAATAGCAAACAGAATAAACTACAAAACTTTTATGAAAATAAAAACAATCAATTAAAATATTATGTTATGATCAACTAAAATAAAACTATAATATTCTTCAATAGCAAAAAGAATATAATTTTTTGACCTAAAATCAAACTATAAGTATTTAATTGTAAGTATAAATAAAAAATAAATAGCAAAGAAGAAAAAATTTCTAATTTTATAGTAAAGTTATTCATAAACTAGTGATTCACACAAATTTTTAAAAATTCAAATTTAAACTATTTAAAATTTAAAACTAGTGGCACTAACAGAAAGTTTATAATTTTTGTGACCTAAAAGCAAAAAGAAATCACTAAAAAACTGTAAGTATTTAGTTGTAAGTAGAAATAAAAAATAAATAGAAAAAAATTTCTATTTTTATAGTAAAGTTATTCATAAACTAGTGATTCACACAAATGTTTAAAAATTCAAATTTAAACTATTTAAAATTTAAAACTAATGGCACTAACAGAATTTTTATAACTTCTGTGACCTAAAAGCAAAAAGAAATCACTAAAAAACTGTATGTATTTAGTTGTAAGTAGAAATAAAAAATAAATAGAAAAAAAATTCTATTTTTATAGTAAAGTTATTCATAAACTAGTGATTCACACAAATTTTTAAAAATTCAAATTTAAACTATTTAAAATTTAAAACTAATGGCACTAACAGAAAGTTTATAATTTTTGTGACCTAAAAGCAAAAAGAAATCACTAAAAAACTGTAAGTATTTAGTTTTAAGTAGAAATAAAAAAAATAAAAAACCAAAAAAATATAGAAATAAAAAAGAAAGAACAAAAAAAAATGCCTCCTACTGGGCCTCCATGGCCTGAATACGACTAGAAACCCTACATGGGCCAGGATTCAGGCCCGCAGAAGGCCCAATAGGCCCACAGGCAGTAGCAAGTTTAGGCCCGAAAGCCTGCATTAGAGAGGAGCTCGAATGGGTAGGAACACCAGCGCTTATAAACCAGTGCCGGCGCCCTTCAGCTGGCGATGTGGGACTAAACTTTTGGGCTCGGGGCAGCAAAGGGCATTGGTCCCGGTTCGTGGCACCAACCGGGACTAAAGGGGGCATTGGTCCCGGTTCGTGGCACCAACCGTGACCAATGCCCCCCTTTAGTCCCGGGTGGTTCCACCAACCGGGACCAAAGGCTGCCGCTTCCCGCCCTTTGGGCTGCTAAAAATTGGCCTTTGGTCCCGGTTCGTGGCACCAACCGGGACTAAAGGGGGCATTAGTCCCGGTTTGTGCCACCAACCGGGACCAATGCTCTGTCTATATAAGCCACACTTGTGAAAATTTTGGTTTAGTTTCTTCGATCCCACCCCGACGTCGCCGCCAGGCTGCCCCTGTGCTCGCCTCGCCGTCGCCGCCGTTGCCCCTGCCCCGCCCCCGAGCGCGCCCTGCCTCGCCGTCGTCGCCGGCCGCCCGTCCATCGCCCCCGAGCACCCCCTGCGCTGCCGAGCCCATCCGCCGCCCCCGAGCACCCCCTGCGCCCCCGAGCCCGTCCGCCGCCTCCGAGCGCGCCCCGCCGTCGCCCTCGTCCTCGTCGCCGTCGCTCCCGACGCCGGCCGCCCGCGTCTCCTCCCCGATCCCTCCGGGAGAGGTAGCTACCGCCCCATCCTCCCCCTTCCTTCCTTCCCTGCTCCTTAATTTGCAAAATATTGATATGATGTAGATGTATGTATGTATGTATGAGTTGGGGAGAAAGTTTATAATTTTTGTTCATATATACTGTACATGTATGTATGATGAATTTTGATATTTTTTTTGTTCATATATAATGTAGATGTATATGTATGTATGGAATGATATCGATGGATGTATGTATATAGAACATTCGTAGAAAAAAATGTCCCCCTCCGGTTCACTCAGGAACACTAACTATCTCGGAGAAAAAAATGTTATCGGGGAAAAAAATGTTATCGGGGTCGAGGGTCGTCGAACATGAGAGGAAGAAGAGGATAAAAAAGAAGAGGAAGAAGAAAAAAAAGAGGAGAAGAAAGAATAGAGGAGCTTCTCCTCTATTCTTTCTTCTCCACTTTTTTTTCTTCTTCTTCATCTTTTTTTTATCGGGAGGGGTCGATGGTCACCTAGGGGTCGAGGGTGGGGGGGGTCGAGAACGCCGGACATTCATGAGAGAGGCGAGGAAGAAGGGGAAGAAGAGGGAGAAGAAGAGGAGAGGAAGAAGAGGAAGTCTTCTCCTCTATTCTTTCTTCTCTTTTTCTTCTTCTTCTTCTTCCTCTATATTTTATCGGGAACGAGGGTCGTCGAGAGGTCGAGGAGCGGTAGAGGAGAAACCCTAAATAGAAAGTATCGTCGGTGTGAGATACATGTACCGTCGGTGTCGGACACTACACCCACATCCCACAAGTGGCGCGGGCTTCGACGCCCACGTCACTTGTGGGACGTGGATGTAGTGTCCGACACCGAAGGCCACATGTATCTCACACCCACGATACTTGCTAGCTATTTAGGGTTTCCTCTACCGAAAAGAAGAGGAGAAATAAATAAGAAGAAGAAAAAAGAAGAAAAAGAAGAGGAGAAGAAGAAAGGAATAGTGGAGAAGAAGAGAAAATAGAATATATATTCTATTTGCTCTTTTCTCCACTATTCCTTTCTTCTTCTCCTCTTTTTTTTTCTTCTTTTCTTCTTCTTCTTCTTCTTCTTCTTATTCTTATTAGCCGGAAGTAGAGAGAGGTTTCCTAGTGTCAAAGTATTGAAGAAATCCATGCCTTCATCATTAGCCGGAAGTAACCAGGGCATGTTGGTACGAAGTTCTGCAAAGTTGTTCTGGAATGGAGTCCCGGATTGAATAATCCGCCTTTTGGTATGAATTCAGCAAAGGCCTTCCAAATAGCGATATTCGGAAGGCTCTTGCTGAACTTTGTACCAAAAAGCGAATTATCCTAACTGGGACTCCGTTCCGGAACAACTTTGAAGAGCTTCGTACCATCATGCACATGTTACTTTCGCCTAATGATGAAGACATGGTTTTGTTGAATCCCTTGACACTAGGCAACCTCCCGACCCCTCGGCGATCCTATCGAACATGAGAGGAAGAAGAGGATAAAAAAAGAAGAGGAAGAAGAAAAAAAAGAGGAGAAGAAAGAATAGAGGAGATCTTCTCCTCTATTCTTTCTTCTCCTCTTTTTTTCTTCTTCTTCCTATTTTTTTTTTATCGGGAACGAGGGTCGTCGAGGGACATAGATGTAGTGTCATCGTTGTCGATATATACCCCCTCCCGATAGCTTACTATGATTAGGTAACTAGTTCTACGTTTGGCACTAATATATCCATCTGTCATGTTTGAATAATAATTGCCATGTTGTAAATATTTGTAGAAACTACGGACACCGCCCTAGACGAAGCAACAAAAGAAGCGTTGTTGAGGGACATAATCGCAGAAGGAAGTGATGCCATCTCGTTGTTTCTCAACGAAACCGATGGTCTGGAAGGAGAGGGTGAACAAGCTGGCTACGGTGACCTAATGCCGGTGCAAGAAGAAGAACATGAGGACGGCTCCGGTGACCCAATGCCGGTGCAAGAAGGAGACCGTGATGACGGCTCCGGTGACCGAACCGAGTCCGGCCAGGTATATATATTAGTTAAGCCTATGCTGACTAGCTGATTGATGCATTCATTGTTTTGGTATGTACACATATTAATTAAGTCTTTGTTCTTTTTTCTAGCCCTCCGAATCGAGCACAACTTCGGTAAAGAGACGAGGCCCGAAGAAAAAGTTCAGCTCGGATGAAAAGTTTGAGATCATAGCAATCGCGCCCGACGGCCAACCTATTGAACCCCTCCGGACAAAGAGCGCATTTGTTGCTCAGTGCGGGGTTCTAGTTAGGGACAAGATCCCGATAAGCATCCAGCAATGGTTTAAGCCGGCTACAGAAGACCCTGAGGTGTCTTATGTCAATGATATGCAGAAAAATGATCTTTGGACTGAGCTGAAGTCAAATTTCACTCTACCGCCTGAGGATAATCCAGAGAACCCAGTTAAAGAGAAATTAATCAAGTCTTTTGCTCTGAAGAGGATGGCAGAACTATTCAGGAGGTGGAAGAAAGAGCTGAATAAGTTTGTCGAGAATAATGAGACACCAGAATTCAAGGGCAGATATGAGAAGATCAGAGATCACTGGCCCGCATTTCTGGCCCACAAGACATCAGAAAAGAGTAAGAAGATGTCGGCGACAAACAAGAAAAATGCTGCGAAGAAGAAGCATCACCATCGCACGGGGTCAGGTGGCTACCTCGTAGCCCGGCCTAAGTGGTCCAAGACTGAGAATGATCTGGTTCATAAAGGGATCGAACCAGAGACAATTAACTGGCCAGACCGTTGCCGGACTTGGTTCTTCGGGGCTGGAGGAACACTGGACCCTGTAACAGGGAAGTGCATTTGGATGAACGATCAAATGGACATACCAGTCAGTAAGCTTAAGCAGTATATCGAAGCAGCGCAGGAAGGGACATTCTTTCTAGACAGAGAGAACGACGAGCTTACAATGGCCCTCGGGAATCCTGAGCACCCTGGACGGACACGAGGCACGCCAGGCTCCATTCCGTGGAAGGTTGGCTTTCCGGACACAGGCGGTTACAAATCCCATGAGAGGAGGAAAAAAGTGCAGCAGACCCAAATACAGGCGCTGCAAGCAAGGGTAGACATGATAGAGGAACTAGAAGAAAATCGCAGCAAACGTACTACCGAAGCCTCCCCCGAAGCTACCCCGCCATCTCAGCGCAGAAGCAGCGTGGCTTCCACCGAGCTGCTTCAGCTGGAGCATGCCTTGATGCAATAACGGAGTCTCAAATTGCCACCTTATGACACAATGGATGAATTTGAAGGTCAAGGCGGCTGTTGGCTCTGTTTATCCTACTGAACCCGGCGCAACTTTTCACTGCCGGCCGATTCCAGAAGGATATGCTAGGGTGATGGTGGATGAGATAACGGAGGGATTTGAGGACCTCCAGCTTGACCACCCTACCGGTGAAGGGGAGACTCGGCTGGGGTCTCCTCTGAAGACTCCATGCCTATGGCGGAAGGAGCCCATCAACCTTCCGAACTTGACGCCACCGCCTCCTCCTCCTCCTCCGGCGAGTCAGGGCACTCCACCTCCACCGCCTCCGCCTCCGGCGAGTGACGATCAGAGCCCTCGGCCGGCTCCTTCTCCGGCGCGTGGCGACACTCCGCCTCCTTCTCCGCCTGCGCCGACGCGCCCGAGCAGCCAGCCTCCTCCTTCTCCGCCTCGTCAGCAAGGGCGGAAGAGACCTGCCGCCGCTCCAGCTGCTCCGGCGCGTCGTAGTCCTTCTCCTCCGCCGCTTAAGCAAGTAAAGAAGACAACTGCTCCGTCTGCTCGGTCGGCGTCTAGCAGTACAACTAGTAGCGGGAGGACATACAGATTCGGTCCTTCTCTGAAGACTCAGAGAAGTTACCATATGAGAGGACCCTGGAGGAGAACGCCGAGATCGCGCAAGAAGAAGTGAGGAACTTCTTTGAAGGGGTGAAAGCAAAGAAACATCCACCTCCGGAGGAGAAGGTAGATCGGGTGAAAGTGAAGCGCACTCTAGCTGCCCTGACAAAACCACCAAAGTCTGATCCGCCGAAAGGAAACTATGACCGCATTATTGGAAAGGAATTTGCCGAAGCGGAGCGGTCGGGAAGTACTGTCAGTGATCAAAGGCTGAAAGAACGACGAGCTGGGAAACAAATTGCCCAGCTCGGCGAACAAGCGAAGCAATCGTGCCCCCCGCTCAAGGTGCCTAGCCACAACGTCGATAATGATCCAAGCATGGTGCCCGGTTATAGCAATCTTGCAGATTACCTGCCCGACGAAGTACATTATGAACCCATGGAGGTGCAGATACAAAGATACGAGTACGGGAAGCCTCTCGTCAAAGATGAAAGATCTCTATCAACGATGATGCGAAGATTGCATGATTGGTACTTGAAAATCTGCAGAGACTCTGGGGGGAGGAGTACTTTTATGTGAAAGTTAAAAAGGAGCATGACCTCGTTGGAATTGATCTGTTGCCTGTTCCATTTGAGGAGTTCTATCAGTTTTTCAATCAATTGGCCCTCCATAAAATAACGGTCGCCTGCTACTGTCTGTAAGTAGTACTACTTCTGTCATTAAGTTTCTCTATATAGCTTAGCTCTTTCATTGCATGTATTTATAATCATCCTCACTATATTATGCAGATTGAAGATCGCCGAATTGAAGAAAAGACAAGTCGGTGATATTGGGTTCATTAACACATATCTCATAGATGCAACTCAGGTTAAACTTCATGCCGCAGCTACCGAGGCCAACTTGCTACGATCGTTCGTAATAAATCAAAACAAAGATATAATACTCTTTCCTTACAACTTCAGGTGAGTGTTATTGTCTTGTGCGTATTCGGTTTCCCTTATATATTAGTCAAGGTTATAGTAATGTAATTCATGAGTTATGCATGTGTGTGCAGTTTCCACTATATTCTCCTAGAGATTAAGCTTGAGCAGGGAGTAGTAACCATCTTGGACTCTAAACGAAAAGATCCCAAGGAGTATGCGGACATGACTGAAATCCTCAAGAAGTAAGTTAAATCGATCATTATCCACCATATCAGCAACTTTGTTCATTTCCTGATATCAAGTAATTGTTTTCTTTGTCCGGCAGGGTTTGGAGAAAATTCACCAAAACAGTTCCGGGACTGCCAAAGGAGATGGAATTTAGACACCCAAAAGTAAGTAATATATTAGCATGTTCCGCGCATCTCCTAGTGATTCAAGCGCTAGTTTCATCAATACCATTTAGCATTCTTGCTTATCAGTTTGATTGACCTCTATTTCTTGTAAAGTGGTTGTGGCAGGAACAAGGGAATGATTTCTGTGGATACTACATCTGCGAGTCCATCCGCCACACGACCTGTGAGCGGGGCGGGTACTCTAACAAACAATATGAAGTACGTAAATAACAACATTCACAATTTTATTTTATTACCATCATTTGTGTTGAGTTTCATTCATTTATATATATATGTATTGACCCCCTTCTTCAAATTAGATGTTTCAGAAGCGGGATGAACTCCTAGCACCAGATCGCATGCGAGCAATTCAAGAGGAATTGGCGGCATTCTTTCTTGACCACGTGATCCCGGAAGACGGAGAATTCTATGTGGACCCTGAGTCCGTATGATTATATTTGTAAGAGATAATTATTGTATATATGTAGCCGGTAGTGTTAGATAGATATACGAGAACTTGTTGTTCGACCAATCTCTCGGAGAAGGAGAGGTGGTCAATATCACTTCTCTCTGTATATATGCATATATGTTCATGACGATCTTCTGTTTCCTTCGTTTGCTTACTAGCTAGCTAGCGTGTCTAGTCCTCTCTATATACGTATGTATAGTACGTAGCGTCGACCAAGCACGGACATAACAGAGGACACTTCTCTGTATTAATTATAACTAGCTAACACAATATATGAAACACCTAAATTAACCCCCCAAAACCCCCAACCCCCCCCCCTTCAAACAAAAACAAAAACCCCAGCCACAGAAGTGCTGACGCATGGATGCCTATTGGTCCCGGTTGGTGCCACCAACCGGGACCAAAGGGTCTCCTGACTGGGCTCTGCGCACTGCCCACGTGGAGGGCCTTTAGTCCCGGTTCTGGATTGAACCGGGACTAAAGGGGGGAGGTATTAGTACCGACACTTTAGTCCCGGTTCCGAAACCGGGACTAAAGTCCCTTACGAACCGGGACTATAGGCCCTTTTTCTACCAGTGGTTAGTCCATTATAAAAGATATCAAGTATTTCATTTTTCTTAAGAGGATGATCAGGCAAAGCATTAAGTAACTTGATAAGCCTCCCCCAAGCTTGTGGGAGACTCTCTTCTTCAATTTGCACAAAATTATATATATCCCTTAAAGCAGCTTGTTTCTTATGAGCAGGGAAATATTTAGCAGAGAAGTAGTAAATCATATCCTGGGGACTACGCACACAACCAAGATCAAGAGAAATAAACCACATCTTAGCATCACCCTTTAATGAGAACGGAAATATTTTAAGGATATAAAAGTAACGAGTTCTCTCATATTTAGTGAACAGGGCGGCAATATCATTTAATTTAGTAAGATGTGCCACAACACTTTCAGATTCATAGACATGAAAAGGATCAGATTCAACCAAATTAATTATACCAGGATTAACGGAGAATTCATAATCCTTAGCAGTAACACAGATAGGTGAAGTAGCAAAAGCAGGGTCAGGTTTCATTCTAGCATTAAGAGATTGCTGATTCCATTTAGCTAGTAACCTCTTAAGTTTGTATCTATCTTTGCAAGCTAAAATAGACAAAGAAGCTTCTTTATCAAAAACATAACCCTTAGGAATAACATGTAAGTCTTCATCATCACTTTCATCAGTATTATCAGATTCAATATTTTCATTCTCTCTAGCCCTAGCAAGTTGTTCATCAAGAAATTCACCAAGTGGCACAGTAGTATCAAGCATTGAAGTAGTTTCATCATAAGTATCATGTATAGTAGAAGTGGCATCATCAATAACATGCGACATATCAGAACGAATAGCAGAAGCATGTTTAGGTGTCGCAAGCTTACTCAAAACAGAAGGTGAATCAAGTGCAGAGCTAGATGGCAGTTCCTTACCTCCCCTCGTAGTTGAGGCATAAATCTTAGTTCTTGGATCTTTCAAGTTCTTCATAATGATAAGCAGATATAAATTCCAAGTGACTCAAAGAATAGAGCTATGCTCCCTAGCAACGGCGCCAGAAAATAGTGTTGATAACCCACAAGTATAGGGGATCGCAACAGTTTTCGAGGGTAGAGTAGCCAGCCCAAATTTATTGATTCGACACAAGGGGAGCCAAAGAATATTCTCAAGTATTAGCAGCTGAGTTGTCAATTCAACCACACCTGGAAACTTAGTATCTGCAGGAAAGTGTTTAGTAGCGAAGTAATATGATAGTGGTGGTAACGGTAGCAAAAGGTAACGATAGTAAAAGTAATGTTTTTGGTATTTTGTAGTGATGATAGCAATAGCAACAGAAAAGTAAATAAGCGGAGAACAATATATGGAAAGCTCATAAGCAATGGATCGGTGATGGAGAATTATGCTGGATGTGGTTCATCATGTAAGAATCATAACCTAGGGTGACACAGAACTAGCTCCAGTTCATCAATGTAATGTAGGCATGTATTCCGAATATAGTCATACGTGCTTATGGAAAAGAACTTGCATGACATCTTTTGTCCTACCTCCCGTGGCAGTGGGGTCCTAATGGAAACTAAGGGATATTAAGGCCTCCTTTTAATAGAGTACTGGAACAAAGCATTAACACATAGTGAATACATGAACTCCTCAAACTACGGTCATCACCGGTAAGTATCCCGATTATTGTCACTTCGGGGTTAACGGATCATAACACATAATAGGTGACTATAGACTTCCATCAAGAACTCATATATATTGATGAAAACATAATAGGTTCAGATCTGAAATCATGGCACTCGGGCCCTAGTGACAAGCATTAAGCATAGCAAAGTCATAGCAACATCAATCTCAGAACATAGTGAATACTAGGGATCAAACCCGAACAAAACTAACTCGATTACATGATAGATCCCATCCAACCCATCACCGTCTAGCAAGCCTACGATGGAATTACTCACGCACGGCGGTGAGCATCATGAAATTGGTGATGGAGGATGGTTGATGATGACGATGGCGACAGATTCCCCTCTCCGGAGACCCGAACGGACTCCAGATCAGCCCTCCCGAGAGGTTTTAGGGCTTGGCGGCGGCTCCGTATCGTAAAACGCGATGAATCCTTCTCTCTGATTTTTTTCTCCCTGAAACCAAATATATAGAGTTGGAGTTGAGGTCGGAGGAGCTCCAGGGGGCCCACGAGGTAGGGGGCGCGCCCCCCACCCTCGTGGACAGGTGGTGGGCCCCCTGGCCTTCATCTTTTGCAAGGATTTTTTATATTTTCTGAAAAGTTGTTCCGTGAAGTTTCAGGTCATTCCGAGAACTTTTGTTTCTGCACATAAATAACACCATGGTAATTCTGCTGAAACCAGCATCAGTCCGGGTTAGTTCCATTCAAATCATGCAAGTTAGAGTCCAAAACAAGGGCAAAAGTGTTTGGAAAAGTAGATACGACGGAGACGTATCAGTATGCAAGTGGTAGTAGTTTCTTGGCATTATTAGGGTTTTCTTGTATGGAACAATGTACTACTAGCGACAAAAGGCGATTCTAGGTTGCGTTGTACTCCAACGAGTACTACTAGTGGTCGCGGGAGTGTATACCTCGTTTTGTGGGTTCGATCCCGGCGGAACGCACGAAGGCCTTTTTTTAAATAGTAACTTCACTGCGAGCCAATATTTTACATGAGTAGTTTGAGTTTTGAAGTCAAATGGACATACGGCACCATAATCTGGGTACACTGGATATCCTAGCCACGTGAACAGGTTTTCCTTCCCAGCATCTCGTGGCTCGCGTGCTCGCCCTAGCCGCACCTCGCTTGTAGCTTCCTCATCAGCTAGTAGCATATTTAAACTAGCGCCTCCCAATTAAGCCTGAGGAGCCAGAAAATCCTGGCAGGGCATTGGGAACTGTGCAATATGGCTCTGTACGTAAAGTGCTCTACTACTACTCTGTAGCTTGTGGCGTTGCACGCATGGACTTCACTCCATAATCGGCTCTACTATAAAAGAAATTCCTCTTGACATGTTTTTTCTGAAATAGAGGCAAAAGCTTTGCTTCATCTCATTCATAAAGAAGGAACTACTAACAAAGTTCGACGAGATCCATTACACCTCCACAAATGGAAGCGAAAAGCCTTGTCTCGCTGTATCAAATAACTCAGATGCACTGCCCCCGTAGTAACCGTCACTGATAAAAAGGCTACTAGAGTGTGCGTGAGAGGAGCGGCTGAGTAGGCCAGCTACGTGAGAGGAGCGGCTGAATAGAGCACCGAGAGTACCCACTAGGTCACTACGCATGTGTACTTTCCCTGCATTGATAGTACAACGATGGTTCCAGAGAATAGTACGTAGTACCCTCCACTTCCAACTATAGCTCCTTGGCCCTGAGATTCAAGAGTTCAAAACTAGTGCACTATACTAGAAGTATAGTACATTGCACTACTAGTTGAGAAAGTAGTACTAGTACTGCTACAGTATGAGTACGTACTCCTCCGTCACATAATGTAAGAAGTTTTTCGACACTAGTTGGCGTGTACAAAAAATAGCAAAAACATACCCAAAATTTCTTAATCCACGCCAAAAACTACAAGCTAGTGGCAAAAATTTCTCACTAGTGCTATTATTTACAGTATAATGCAATTCCGTAATGTCCCATAATGCTAGTACTAGTAGTAAATAAGAGCCTCACCCCTTTGCTAAGAAACGATCAACAGTTGGATGGGACGAGGCCCTGCGGTTCCTACGCTCTTATCTCCTCCTCGCCAGTTCCCCTCCCCCGAAGAGAAGGCAGTTCGTCGCTGCTCCCATGGATTCGCCAGGCGGTTCTCCTCCTCATCGGGGCTGGGAGACCAAGGACGACGATCCTCTGGGAGAAATCGCACGCCGCTCTGACGTCCTCACCGCCGCAAGACTCGGTGCTTCCTGCACCAACTTTTTCAAGACTATGCTTAAAAAGGCTTGGGAAAAGGCCATGCTTGTTGGTTTTCCATGCGTCCTCGAGGATAAGGTTCTTCTATGGGACAATCCTTCGAACAGTCCACCGCTCCCTAGCCATGGTTGCATGTTGACTCCGCTAGAGTTGCCGACGTTGAGAAGTAGTCAGATTTTCTCCGATGAGTAGGTCAGTAATGGAGTTTCATCATGTAGTACTTAGTTATTTCATTTCCATCCCATAATTTCTCCGCTGCCCACCGTCTTATATATAGGTCTGGGTCGGTGCCAACAAAGATTGGCTTGCATACCTCCGGCCGGATACCACCATCATTTTGCACAACATCGACAGCAGTGCGGCCGTTCGGGTAGACCCCTTCTCCACCATTGGGATCGGCCTTCCGGACTTGCTGGGCTTGAATACGTATGATGATGCCTACATGAGATTGAAGAAGATAGCAATTGTGGACCCGCCGACAAAGTGACGCGACTACGATGATTACTATCTCATTGTGGTGTTTGACATAAGGATTGCCATCAACGCAAGAGGTAGTAACGGCAGACGCTGGCGCATGTTAGCGGCAGTAGATTTGTACTGCTACATGTTCGAAGATGCCGTGCTCCATCTAGGCCGCATCTTCGCGGTGACAAGCTAGGGGACTTGTTTCATCTGGTTGCCATCATGTGGTATGGGAGATTACAAACGGAATGCACAAACCATCATTTGCATCCCTAACGGTACTCCATTATTTTGCAGGGACCAGTCATCCCGCGATCAAAATAAGATCGTCGTTCCTGGATGTGCATTTGCATCCGCAATTCGGTCGAACCTGGAACCTTGTAGATAACTTTGGCATATTGGGATCAGCTATCTTAGCATTCGTTACCCATGGTACCACTAATGTGCAACATGGTCACACAATCTACCACGATCGGACCATCACCATTTACTCAGGTATTCCATTTTTTAACGCTCTCGCCTTCTCTTTCACTGTTGTACTAGTAATCTACTTACGTACTAGTAGGAGTACTTTTTACCTTGGAGGACGCGAATAGCTAGCCAGGCCCTTGAAGACTTGAACCCACTAGCTACCACCATTTTTTTCCATGTCTTACTATCTCATCCATGTAGCCAAGAGTGGCTATATATAATAAGCCGGTTATTTTACTTCCTCTATACCGGAGTAGTACTATTTTCTGCACCATATTACTAACCGCCATATTTGAGCACAACATTATTATGCATGGACCTTGACTATGTACGTCACCATGTGTCCAGATCTGAGATGCCGCGTGTACCAGATGAACGGCGCCGAGTTCGACCACGTGATGCTACGTGGGTGCCGAGGAACACTCTTGGAGAGTACTCGCTTTTCATTGGGGACAGCTACCCCATTGTGAAGCGGATGCCACCTTCCATGCACGACACGGAAGGCCTGCTGTTCATGAAGCATGGTTGTGTCTTCAGTGCGCACCACCGGATGAACGGCATGCTGGGACATGCTATCCCTGATTTATACCGCTTCAGCTTGGATGAGTCTCCATCGTGTGGAACCAGACTAGAAAGCTGCGACAATGATTCCCGTTGCCCACCGCTATGGATCTTGCCATCCATGAAGAACACCTGGGTCTGGAACATGGAGGAGGACATGTAGCCCATCTATAACATGTAAGTGGAGTACGGTAAATTGTGAACGGTAGCGCTGTGAATATATGTAGACTAGTCATGCACAAATTTATCCCATGAATTGGAGATGAACTTGTGTGGCATACTAACATTTTTCTTTTAGAATTTATTACTAGTAAATGTGTTATGTGTGCGTGCAACTTGTGTGGTTGTTGCACGGGCTCCAACACGCTCTTTGAGAAAAAAGGTGGCACAACTTTGGATATGTGTGGCGTGGCGGCATCATACAGTAGCATCGTTCACTATAGTTGTAGTACGCTCCTACTAGGATGACAACTCCTATAAAACCTTGCTCTTGGCTCTTTGCCTCTTCAGGAGGTTCAACAGTTTGTACTCGTGTGAACCTTGCACTTGGCTCTTCGCCTCTTTGGAAGGGCTAACAATGATGATACTACAGTACACATTATGCTTCTGGCAATCTGACACCGATTGAACTACTGCACGTCCACCGCGAGGGCGAGGTCGAGGGAGAGGGAGAGGGAGAGGGCGCTATAGTCAAAACCCTCTCCTCGTCCTGCGAACCACCGCGTGCGTGGGCGAGAGAGAGGCGTAATAAGCAAGCTTCTCCTCGTTCGGCGAGTTGACGGGACACATCAAAGAAGTACTAGTACTAGTCCATACCGCGTCCTTCCCGGTTAATATGGCTTAATTTGAAATGAGAAAAATACACTGGCGGTCAACGTATGTAACAATACGCTCTTTACGGTCACTATATATAGTTTTGCGGTGATTATACGATCACTAGCTCATCGTAGAGCACCGTATTGCACCCTACTGACCGGCCACATAGTCGACGTGCCACTTTGTTGGCTGGTTAAATTGTCACCTGTTTTCTGGGTCCCACCTATCAGTTGGCAGAACAAAGAAATCAGCTAAAAAACAAAGAGTGCAGTACATCTACACTTCCAATTCATTTAGCCTTTAATCTAAATCGATATTGATTGACTATTGCACAACCTTGTGCTCTAGGTATAGGCTACATGTATAACCTTAATTACAGCATGCAACGACCTTCATTTAATCTTCTTCTCTCAATGGTCGCATGCACACATAAGTCTGCTACTTTTGGGCATTAATTATGCCCTGGTTAATGTGTAAATCTCTAAATGTACAGTCTTTCACGGACGTAGGGAGTAGGTTGAGCACTTGAGCATGAGCGTGTGTGTTGCGTCGTGTGTTGTGTGCCGCATGGGTGCGTGAGTGTTGCGTGCGTCCATGTGTACATGTGAGTGTTGCATGTTTCATGCATGCATGAGGCTTACTCCCTCCCATTGACATGCTCATATTTCAAGCTTCCTATGTTCCCTCCATATGGTGATACTCCCTCTGTTCCCAAATACGGAGTAAAATCCTCCCTCTGTTCCCAAATACGGAGTAAAATCCTCCCTTTGTTCCCAAATACGGAGTATTTTTCTTTCTAGAGATTTCGACAGGTGACTACATACGGAGCAAAATGAGTGAAGTGAACGTAGAGGCATAGGGATAATGTAGAAAGGAAGTCTTCGCGATCCATTATTCCCCATCTCGGTTAGAGAGAACTATTCAACTTGTCTTCGCAGTGAAGTGACAAATACAAACTGCAGCAGATGGGACACTTAATTAATAAGCTGAACCAGTGTGCTGGTGTTACTAAATCATCCTTACCAAGTACTGCCATCATGTTTGCCAGTAGAGCACGCTTCTGTCCTCCATTAACTGACATATGGGCCCTCTTGTGGTAGACACATATGTCATCGGTGTAACTATTTACACTTCAAAGGACGGTATATCCTGGTAGTAGTAGTAGAATTATGATTTAATGCACTTTCTTCCCCGTCTTCCGCTCTTCTTCCACCTCTCTTCTTCTTCCTCCTCTCTTCCCCATCGTCGGCCGCACACAATTTCCCCCCGCTCTCTGCTTGCCCGCTCGCTCTATCTTCCTTGGTAGCTTGCGCGTACCGTATCCCCCCTGCTCACTGCTCGGCCACATGAGGAGAAGCTTCTTCGCTCGCCCGCCTGAATCCACTTCCCCGCTGGTTCGCAGGAACCGAAAACCCCAATGGCAGAACCGACTGACACATAGAGCCGCGATTGGAATTTCCTCCCCGATGTTCTCTTGGAGCAAATCTATAATCGTATGGACCTACTCAGCACCGTCCGTCTGGCCGCGTGCTCGGTGTCTTTGTACCGTCTACTCGTATGCAACCGACCGACTCTTTTCAAGACATCCTGCTTGTTGATGCCCGATCCTCGCAGGTGGCCCAGACACCGACTTGACGATCCTACGGAGGTTGCCGTGGTGCCCCTCGACATGCTACCAGTACCCGTCCACCTGTCGTTCATGAACGGCCACTACTGGGCAGGCATTAAGGCCAACTGGATCGTCCTCATCCACCAATCTGGTAGTCTGTGGCGTCTAGTGGATATCTATACACAGCGAGAGATCACCATTCCATTTTGGATACCGCCGCCATCGAGCCTCGCGGCCAGCCGGACACTCCTTCCTACTACGCCCGAGACGCGTCGAGCTTTTGGCTCGACCTCTCTTTGCTGAAGGTTGTAATCTGCAAAGTGCCCACACCATCAGAAGACTACATCGATTACAAGCTCATTGCCGTGCTCAACATGGGATTAGTCTATCTGGAATCCGGTCGCCATACATGGTTATGGCTCATCGTCGATCCTCTTTACCCAACACTATTGTCTGATGCTATAGTGCACGATGGCATCGTTTATGCGGTCGACGCACAGATTGGCTGCCTATACTGGTGGAATCTATCGTCGTGTAATTTTTCTATCTCATCTCATCTTTACCTTAAGAATACGACTGCCTGTTCATTGTTACAAATTTAGAATATATAGTGTGTCTATAACCACATCATTGCTATATGTTCCTCTCATTTCCTAGATTTTTATGACCACACATGTTGTTTTTAGAGTTGATATGAGAACAATTGGTATCTGATGATTGTTAGAATAGATATTATGAGTATAACCTGATGATTGCTATATGTTACTCTCATTTCTAGGATTTTTATAACAAGGCATGTTATTGCTTAGAGTTGATATGATAACTGTAGTAAGTGCTAGAATATGAGTAGGCCCTGTCATATCTATTTTCCTCTCATTGTTACATGATGTTTGAACCATGATATATTGCTAGAATATGAAAGCCATTGGCTTATTTTTTTTAACTTGGGGTATGATTATGACCACGACATTGCAATTCTCTGTCCATGATACGTGTCACTTTTATAATAATCTTAATTCCACACATACTCCGAACATGATTCTTTATTTTTGTCCTTTTGGTCTCCAATTTGAATTGTTGTAGCAGACGTAAGTGCGCTTGCCTACATGATTTTAGGATCTGGAATCATACCAGCCGATGGGTGGTGGTTTATCGCTCGTTCAGCTTATGGTGGTCATTCGATGCTCATTTCCACGCACCAAATTGACCAAACCATTTCATCAAACCACATGTAGTACAATGCCTGGGGCGTTCGTGACATTGATGGCTATGGCTGCTTCGTGTTTGAGAAAGATCCCAGCTCCGTTGGGCCAGGCGTATTCAACCGAAGGCGGGTTTATAGCCTCGGCAACCACTCCATGTTCCTCGGGCTCAATTATCCGATCATCCAACTTATCATCGATCATATGACCGTCGATGATTACTGTGCTATGCAACTTCCATTCGCCAAGGGGGCTGTGTTTACAAATCATACCATGGGTTTCATGAATCACCATATCCAGAGATTCGTCGACACAGCTTGTTGCCAGATAATCTTCAGTGTGTGAAAGGCATCAAGATTCCATGCGATGGATGGCTTTTGCAAACCCGACATGCGGTTATGTGGTTCATGCCAACAGCAAATATGCACAAGTTGATTCGTACTGATATGTAGACTGAGCCATGTATTCTACTGCTGTAGCACGACCCTCTTTTGTTGGATATTATGTACTATTTTTAGTTTGAAGCACTCCTCTGGTTTGAAGGATAGATACCTTTCTGGGATCAAGTGCATCCTAACTCACCTGTGCAGGATGTACAGATAATGATGATGGAGATGTTGTGTAGTGTATATATATATATATATCACTTAGGCTTCAAGTGCGTACTTGTTAGTTAAACCTATGGTTAAAAAGTGAGACTAAATATGACTTGTAAGTAGTACAGTAGAAGTACTAGTATACGTTGGTCAAATTATTCATCATGTCCACACATTGAATTGACGTGACAACACGCTGCGTGTGAGGTGACACAAGAATCCCGGCGGCGTGTTTGGGTATTCTGGACTTCAGATTTGGAGTACCACTTATCTATCGAAAGCTTTCATCATTCACTTAAAACAGTCGATTGATCATAGATTGAGTACCATATGACTGGAATTAACCCAGGCAAGTCGAAGAAGGATTGGTCGGTGCTGCCGGCTGGCGTCAGGTTCGATCCCACGGACCAGGAGCTGATCGAGCACCTTGAGGCCAAAGTGAGTGCTGAAAGCGCGAGATCTCACCCTCTCATCGATTTGTTCATACCAACCATCAATAGCGAGCACGACATATGCTACACCCATCGTGAGAAACTTCCAGGTAAGACACCAATCGGCCATCTCCTTGCACAAACATATTCCTTTGTTTATAGCTCTATTTTTCTTTTTAGACACATACCTGGTGAAGCAATTACAATTTGACAGTTAATAAAAAGTGAAACAAGTGACTGCAACATGCCAAAGATGTTATGAAAATGCAAACTACGTACACTAAAACATGTATTCGACAATACTGCAGGTATCACACTGAGTGGCCTAAGCAAGCATTTCTTCTAGCGCAATTCTGGGGCGTTCAAAAGGGGCACGTGGACGCATCGCAAGATACAGTCGGAGTGTGGCATGCACGCGATGTGGCCCAACACCGGCAATACCTTGCCGGTGATGGTCAACGGCCGGCAGACGGGCAGCAAAAAGGTTCTGGTGCTGCACACCAACAAAAACCTCGACCAGCAGAGGAGCAACTTGGTGATGCACCAGTACCACCTCGGGGACCTGGAGCTACAGAAGGAGCTTGAGCTGGTCCTTTGCAAGATTTTCTACCAGACGAACAATAGGGCCATGAGTAAAAAGATTATAAGTTAGTTTGGTATTGGTGCTTGTACTACCTTGTCGTCCGCAAGTTGGTATTGTTGTTAATGATATTTTGGTATGAACTAGGCATTTGCTTCCAACCATCACGCCAAGGGTCGACGTGGGTATAACGCTGAATCATTTGTTTCGATACGAATTTTCAGGCACCTGATTTTTATTTGATGGGTAGCATAAGCACCTGCCATTCGAATTCCCAATTCTCCAAAATTTTCGAAACAAGTGCATCCTCTTATTATCACGGTAAAAAAACAATATCGCTGCTGCATCCCAGTTATCAGTCTGTACTGCAGAATTCTCTCGTTTATTGAGCACGTATATTGTTTTTTCAGGTCGAGCAAGTTTCAACTGGGCTGTAGACTGCCTTGGTTTTGTTTTTAACAGGCCCAGCCCATGATGACAACGGGGCACAAAGATCTAGCAGGTATCTATTGGCTTCTGGCCTGCCAGCATTAGTTATATTTTGTCTTACAAGATCCACTGGTACTTTTTTGACTGAATCAAACACACAAGCCAGTTCTATTTTCCTCTTGAAACGCATGTCCTACATCCGTTTTCTAATCTCTACCTATAGTTTTACTAGTTCATATACACGTATCATTATATTGAAAATACATAAAACTCTTGTTTCATATTTACATCCTTATTTTTGTTGTTGTTTTCCCTCCAAACGCTGATTTTTTTACCATTGGTTTTCCCTTAAACCACCTCAATTGTCCCACATCTTATTTGCTTAAAAAACTAAACAAATTTTTTTGGCAAATCAATAAGTTCTTAAAAATGTTTATCGTTTCGGGATTACAAAAGTATAGACTCCACCGAAATATACAAAATAAGGTTGAACTTTTTGACCGTGGTCCTGGGCAGAAAATGGGCTGTAATAAATTACTTAAGAATTAGCAAATGGGCTGCAAATTATTAAAAAAATAGCAAATGGGCTCTATGTTGTCTGACACAGATTTGGAGGCTGGGCTGACTTGTGGGTCTACTAAGTTCATGCGTACACAAGGTTTATCAAAAAAGAAACTTAGTCAACAATCGACTCTACCAGCGTAAGACCGTTAGATGTCAATCTAACTGCAATTGTGCTTCTTCAGTCTCTGATCTTCCTGCCCCAGCCGCCCAAACCAGCGCCGTCGGAACCACCTACTCCCGCCTCCCGTGGCCGGCTGTGCTGCCGGGCAGGCCTCATGGCCCCATCATATACTTGCATCACTGGCCTGTTTGTCCCTCTACTCACCCACACCTCCTGTTATTTTCCGGCGACGGCAGCCGAACCAGTCAACCCTCGTCCTCTCCACTGCGTGGGGAGCCACTGCCGTGTCTTCCATGGCTCCGTGTCGTTCCCTTCGTAGGCCTCACCGTCATCCACCACCATGGTGCTCTGGGCGCGGCGTGGTCAACGTGGTCAACGAAAGACATCCATCGGAAGTGGATTGTACGTGGATAGGCTGACAGCTGGGTCCATGGCCGCACACAAGGAAATGCCTCCTTGTTACGTGCAAAATAATGATTCCTCCACCGAACATCTAGGAGCCGCCGGAAGGGCCTCTGTATTTCATGAAAAAAATGTTCCCTCCGCTGACAGGTCGGACCCACCAACTATATCTTCGCACGCAAGGAAGTGCCTCCTTATTGCGCACAAAAAAATGAATACCCCCTGCCAGCTGGGACCCACCATAGTGGGAGGTTGACTTGTGGGCCTACTAAGTTGACGGGGACAGGGGGCTTTGTCAACTTAGTCAATATGAACGATTCTAGCTCCAGTGACCATGCGATGTCCATCCAACGGCCTTAGTGCTTCTTCAACCTCTGTTCTTCTTACTCCAGCCGCCCAAAGCAGCACCGGTCGTGCCGCCTGCTCCTGCCCCCCGTGGCCGGTGTGCTGCCGCGGAGGCCTCACCGCCCCCATAATACTCCCACCGCTGGCCAGGCCATCCCTCCACTCACCCACACCCCCTGTTATTCTGCGGCGACGGTAGCCTCACACTGTAGCCGAACTAGTGAACCCTCGTACTCCTCTCCGTGTGGGCATCCACTACCGCGTCTTCCCCAGTTCCGCGTTGTCCCCTCCTAGGCCTCGCCGTCGTCCACCGCCTTGGCGTGCTTCGCGCGGCTTGGTCAATGTGGTCAACGACCGAGTTCCATCGAAAGAGTACTGTACGTGGAGAGGCTGACAGCTGGGTCCACGGCCACAACCCAATTTTTTTGTGATTTGCCATGTAAGTCGCTTTCTCAGGCCTGTTGGGCTGCAAATCTTTCAAGACGAGGAGAGCCTCATTCGGCTGGCTGAGAAAATGGCTTATCAGTAATGAGAAATGGGCTGTACATTTTTAAAACACATCAAACCAGCAATTAGTTTCAAATTTCTTTTATTCATTTTGAGATTTTAAATTGCATTGATTTTTATGCGTGGACAATTTGTTGGATTTTATATTGATATACATTTATTTTTAAAATCAGTTTGAATGTGACTTGAAATTTCGGGATTAAAAACAGTTCGGACCGCACCGCAATATGCAAAATTTCGTATAATTTTTTAACTGTGGCCACAATATGGGTTGTGATGCTAACAAAAAGAATATGGGCTCCAAAAAACCTTAAGAATTAGCAAATTGGCTGTATGATGTTTTCCACAGATTTGATGCTTTCCTAAAAAAAAGGTTGACGCACAAGCAGTGACTGTTGGATGTCCATCCAACGGCCGTCGTGCTTCTTCAATCTCTGCTCTACCTGCTCCAGCCGCTCAAACAAGCGCCGGCGGCACTGCCTGCTCCCTCCTCCCCACGGCCGGCCGTGCTGCCGCATAGGCCTCACCGCCCCACCGTGCTCCCATCGCTGGCCTAGCCATCCCTCTACTCACCCACACCTGCTGTTTTTCTCCGACGATGGTAGACGAACAAGTAAACCCTCGTACGTTCGTACTCCCCTATAGGTGGGAAACAACTAACAAGTCTTCCCTGCCTCCGTGTCATTCCCTTCCTAGGCCTCGCCGTCGTCCACCGCCCTGGTACTCTCGGCGCGGCCTAGTCAACGTAGTCAATGACCGACATGCATCTGAAGTGGACTGTACGTGGAGAGGCTGATATCTGGGTCCATGGCCGCACGCAAGGAAATGCCTCCTTATTACGCGCAAAATAATGATTCCTCCACCTGACATTTGGGACCCACTGAAAGGGCCTCTATATTTTGTAAAAAATATGTTACCACCTCTGACAGCTTGGACCCACCATTTACATCTTCGCACGCAAGGAAGTGCCTCCTTATTACGCACAAAAAATGAATACTCCCCCTGCTAGCTGGGACCCAGTATAGTTGCAGGCTAGCTTGTGGGCCTACTAAGTTGACGGGGATGGAGGGCTTTGTCAACTTAGTCAATATGCACGATTCTTGCTCTAGTGACTCTACGATGGCTATCCAACGACCGTAGTGCTTCTTCAACCTCTGCTCTTCTTGCTCCAGCTTCCCAAACCAGCGTCGGTCGTGCCTCATGCTCCTGCCTCCCGTGGCCGTCTGCGATGCAGCGGAGGACTCACCGCCCCCTACTACTCCCACCGCTGGCCAGGACATCCCTCTACTCACCCAGACCCCCTGTTATTCAACGGCGATGGCAGCCTCACACCGCAACGAACCAGTGAACCCTCATACTCCTTTACGCGTGGGCATCCACTCTCGCGTCTTCCCCGGGTCTGCGTCGTCCCCTTCCTAGGCCTCGCCGTCGTCCACCGCACTGGTGCTCTCAGTGCGGCATGGTCAATGTGGTCAAGGAATGGCTTCCATCGGACGTGGACTGTACGTGGAGAGGCTGACAGATCGGTCCACGGCCGTAGGAATGAAGTGCCTCCTTATTACGTGCAAAATAATTATTCCTCCACCTAACAGCGGGGACCCACCGGACGGGCCACCGTATTTCATGAAAAAATATTTCCCCCTGACTGTTGGGACCCACCATCTACATCTTCGCACGCAAGGAAGTGCGTCCGGGCAAAAAAACAACGATTCACCCCCCTAACTGCTGGGACCCACCAGCTACATCTTCGCAGGCAAGGAAGTGCCTGATAGTCAGGAGCCACCTGGTCGAAGCGTACGTAGCATTGTCATTCTGGTCGCGAACGTGTACGTACATACTGGTCGATGTAGAGGCGCGCAGGAAGCATGTACACGTACGTACAGTGGCAAGTGTGCAAGAAAGAAAATACGGCCACGTACGTACATACGGGCAGGGTCTCGAACGCCTACTCGCGCATATGTACGGCCAGGGCACGTGTACATGGCTGGGTCAGAACGGAGAAACTGCGTCGTCATCGTGTTCATGGGGAGCCAACCAGCTGGGTCGGAACAGAATGCGTCGTCGTCTTCATCGGGAGGGCTTGGACGGAACAGCTGATGGAAATGAGGCCCGGCGTAGCGCAGAACGGAGGAAATGACCTTGTGTTCGACCGGCCACGTTCGAAACGGGATCATGTTCTTCGGGAGGGGTCTGGCGTACCGCAAAACGGAGGAAACGAACCTCCTACGGTCGAAACGAGGGTCCTGTTAATCAGGAGGGGTGTGGCGTACCGCAAAACGGAGGAAACGGACTTGTGTTGGAGCACTACGGTCGAAACGGGGGTCCTCTTCATCGGGAGGGGTGTGGCATACCGCAAAACGGGACTCCACGGGATTTTGTTCATCTCCACCGTCGACCCCCTCCAGCCTCCACGGGCTACTGTTCATCCACCGTCGACCTCCTCCAGCCTCCACCTGCGACTGTTCATCCACGGGCTCCTGTTCATCAAGCCTCCACCGCGCGCTACTCCACCGGCTACTGTTCAACCAGCCCTCTCCACGGGCTCCTGTTCATCCAGCCTCCACCGCGTGCTACTCCACTGGCTACTGTTCAACCAGCCATCTCCACGGGCTCCTATTCAACCACCCCTCCACGGGCTACTGTTCATCCAGCCCTCCACCGTCAACTGTTCATCTTGCCTTCCACGGGGTGGTCCTATGCATCCAGCCCTCCACGGGGTCCTATTCATCCAGCCCCAACCTGCTCGATTGATCGGGGTCTTGTTCATCCAGAGGCAACACCACGGGGTCCTGCTCATCCAGCCCCACCAGGAACTGTTCATCCAAACCCCCCAGCAACACTCATTGTTCATCCAGAGGCAACACCACGGGGTCCTGTTCATCCACCCTAATGGGGAACTGAAATCCACCCCCCAGCAATGCTCACTCTTCATCCAGAGGCAACATCGATCGGCTTCAGTTAGCAGCAGTAGCGAAGGAATCGCTCGGGTTCAGTAACGCGTAGCCTGTAGTGCAATCGCCTGGGTTCAGTTAGAGCCCAACGCATCGCTCGGGTTCAGTTAGAGCCCAATGCCTCGCACCCACGCGTGTGCGTGTACAAGACAAATGCGCATCGCTCGGCCCCGACCACCCACCGTAACCGGAAACACCCCGATATTTTCCTTGCCCTCGCTTCAACGACGGTTTTTTTCCATCATGGATGGCCCAAAGAATGTCATCCAGCTGCGTCTCTGGCCCGCCCAGGACGAAAAGCCCATTTTTTGTCATGATTTTCGGTCATAGAAGTAGGACCCCACCACATCTATGATGATACCGTGTTTTGTCACAATTATTGTCATAGAAGTGTCATAAGTATGACAGAAAAAATTTCATTCGGCCCAAAGTGTTACGGATGTGTCTTTTTTGCAGTGAGGAGCGGGGACAGGCGCGGCGTCTTCCTGCAAGGCCAGTTCAAGCTCGTCCCCAAGCGCCTTATGTTCTTGAGACTCCGGCTGGGTGTCTTCCTCAGGAAACTGCAAGACTAAGGGCAGACCATCATGATGCGGCATGGCGTATGGTTAGGTCATGCTGGTTGGAGGTAGACGACAGGAGAGTCAGAGAGGAAGAGAGAAGATTGTAGCGATATCGGGTAGTGCAGGGTTGATTTCAAATTGCGGCACCGGCGACGTTAAAAGTGGGAGCAGCTGGGATGAAGGTGGGCGGCGGAGCCTGGTCAAAGGGCTCGCCTCCCGGTGAGCCTGCGCAGCGATCTGCTCGCACGCCTCCCTATCAGCCGGCGCAGTGGTCTGCACGCACGCCTCCCGTCAACTCACATGCTTTCTCGGACGGTACCTGCCGATCAGAAGGGGGACTCGTGGCGGCACGTAAATGCCCACGGTTTCAATAGTTAAAGTGTTCGCCTTAACGTGACAGGTCTTTGTTCCAAAATACCTTGGCTCTTCATTTGTGCAACTTCTCATAAGTAGCTTGTCTCAAATTGAATAAAAAAATTACATAGGAATATTTGTGCCATAGTACCTGACCATGCTCGGTTTCATGAATTTCAGCTCACTTTTGGATTTTCTGAAATTTAAAATCCAGGATTCGAAGCAATATCATAACCTGCATCATGCAATAAATTTTCAAGCGATACATCTTTCCTGTTGTATTTCTTAAGAAAGGATTTGGTCAAACATTTTTCTTAGTTAGACTTCAAACAAGTTATATATGTAGAGTAAAAGGATAATCCCTCCGTACCAGTGCATTGCCTGATATCTTAACTCAAGTACTATGTCACAGCCCTAGCTTATACCTTGTCTGTCTTTGCATAAGCATACATGCATCATGTTTAAATTTTATGAAACTTTGAAATGGGGGGTGATCAAACCCTAGCATCAATGAATTTCAAATAGGTTTAACTAAAAAATAAATATATTTTCAGGATCCCAAATGGCCCTCAAAAATGTTCATCATTTTTGGAAAATGATGGAAAGAGTAACCAGAGATGATGAACATTTTTCCATGGCATTTTGGATTTTGAATTAATTCAAACATATTTGAATTGGAGCTATTTAAATGCTATATATATATTTTAGATGCTCCAAAAATGTTGGAAATTGTTAAGGGTCACTGGAATAATTCAGACGGCACAAATAATTATTTCCAGGATTTTATGAAATGGTTTAGTATTTATTCTAGACCAGAACATAAAAACTGGAAATAGAAAAAGGAAACATAAAGGGGAAAACCCTTACCTGGGCTTTCTTACCTGGTGCTCCTCTAGCCCAACACTGTGCCTAGCCGGCCCAACCCATCTCAACCTCCCTGTAGTCTTCCTCCTTTTGCCAAGAGGACGAAGGGCGCGTGCCCAGCGCGCGCGATCACATGCCGGCCACCTCCTGCTTACCTGCTCACCGCTGGAGGCACCCGAGGGCGCCACGCACTCCCCTCGACCCCTTCCACCTCTCCCCTCTCTCCCAGGACTCCCTCTCTGTCCTCTGCTCGATTCCGAATGCTGCCGCCGACGCCGCTCACCACCACCACGGCCACCGGCCTCCACACGTCCCTCCGACGCGCCAAGAAGCTTCGATATGGACCTCTACGCCGTCTCGCCCAAGCCACGCGAGCGGACGCGCCCTGCAGCGGCTCCCCCGACCTCTTCTTCACCGTCGGCTGCCGCGGATCTCCACCGTCGACTTGCCGCCGTCCGAGCTTCCCCGAGCACGCTGGCCATCCCTACGGCACCGCTGTGAGCCCCCGAGCGTTTTCCCCTCTCACCACAGTCAATCCCCTCCTCTAGCCCGCCTACCACCGGAGCCGAGAGCTCCGTGCCGTTGGCCATGGCACTGCCGTGGCCAGAGCCCGAACCAGCCGCCCCCGCACACGTCATCGTTCTCCCAGGCTCTCCAGGAGCCTGTAGCCACCACCAACTCCTCCTCCCGTACACCACAACACCGTCCCGGCCAACTCCTTGCGGGCACCGCCGCGGATGTGCTCGTCGCTGTCAGCTCCGGTGACTACGTGACCAACCAGTGGCACCGTTCGACGCGGCGCATCCCCAAGGCCCCGTAGAATCCACCCGCGTGATGAATGGTCGCCGGAATAGAGATTCCGGCGTGCCTCCGCCGTCGGTTGAGGTCGCCGGCGGCCTAACCCTGGCCGGCTGATGTGTCAAATTAGGCTAAAACTAATTAGGTCACTAACTACCCGCCCTAGTCACTGACATGTGGGCCCATGCCCCACTGACACTTTTAGTTAGGATTAAATTAGCACTAACAATCTTTGTTAATCAGCCTAGTCACTGACCAGTGGGTCCCAGCATTAGGTTAGACCTGGGCTGACGCTGTTGACCTGATGACGTCAGGCTGACGCAGTAATGCTTTTATCGGATTTTAAATAAATCATTAATGATTTATTTATTTCAGAAAATGGTTAAAACTTCTAAAAATCATAGAAATTCAACCATAACTCCAAATGAAATAAGCTATATATATGAAAAATGATCAGAAAAATCCAATCTATCCATCTGTACTGGTTTCATGCATGTTAAAGTAACTTAACCCTGCTGTTTATATCAAACATGATAAAGCACTATTTAGATTTATAGTTTGAGTTTGGGGTTGAACGTTTGGTTCAAAATGACTCAAACCCAGCCGGTTGTAGTTGCATTAGCCCAACACACTCATTTTTCCATGTCATGATCATACATCATATGGTGCATTGCATTGATTGTGTTTTCCTTCTCTGTTGCTGGTATTTGTTCCCTCTCAGTAGGCATTGTTCTGATGATGAGTTCGATGACACCGATGAAGAGATATACTATCTTCATAAGTGCCAGGCAAGCAAAACCCCCTTGTTCATCCAGATATAATCCCACTCTCTCGCTCCTGCTCTCTTTTACTACATTAGGACAACAGCGATTCAAATGTTACCTGCTGTGGTAGTTGAACCCCTTTCCTCTGCATGACCTATCATTGCCACAGTAAATATATAGATGAAACCCACTAGCATGAGTAGGAGTTGTTTGAGCCCTGATGTGCCTACTCATTCATGCTTGTTTGTCATGCCTGCTATTGCTTAGAGTTGTGTCAGGTCTGATTCATCAGGGATGAATTGGAAAGTTGTGAACATGTCCTACTGTTGAGAGCTAAGTGTGTAAACACTATTTGGTAAAGGTAGCGGTGAGAGGCCATGTAGGAGCACATGGTGGGTTGTCTCATTGAAACCGACCTCAGGAAGTGAGTTATGTGTTTGTGATCCATGAATAGTTACTACCACACATTGGGTTCCGGTAACTCGACCCCTCTCGGCTTATTAACCACCTTGATCTCTGTCCAGGAGTTGCAGCTAGTTTCTGGTGTTTATAGTTTGTGTTAGTAGTCTACTAAGTGGCACCCGGTATAGGTGGGCTTGGGACAGACTAGGCACCGTGGCACGGTGTAACAAGCGCAGATCCATCCGTCGAGGTGGGCTTGGGAACCCTGCACACATTGTTTGGGGCCGTGAGCGACACCCCGGTCGAATCTCCTTGTGGATGGAACCCGAATAGGCGATAAACCTGGAGTAGAGACCTGTGTGGTTAGTCAGGTCATTGCTGACTCCCTCGCCAGGCTTCCACTTGAAGGTTGCCAAGATACACGACGTGTACATGGTGGTAAGTGGCGAGAGCGTGTGTGAAGAAGAACACCCCTGCAGGGTTATAAATGATCTATTCGAATAGCCGTGTCGGCGGTAAAGGACTTCTGGGTTGCCTGTACAGTTCATAGACAAGTGAAACTGGATACTCTAAAATGTGCAAGATAAGCGTGAGTGCTATGGATGGCGTTCTCGTTGGGAGACGGAAGTGGATCCATAGTGGTGTATTGATTGGTGAATATGTGGACTCGTGTGCGCCACCTCAAAAGAGTTACTTGCAGTAGTAGTTCAGGTTAGCCACTAATTCAAAGCTGGCTTGTTGCAGTTAAACCCCACCATCCCCTTTGTTGATACTGATGCATATGTAGCTAGTTCTGATGTAAGTCTTGCTGGGTACATTTGTACTCACGTTTGCTTAATTTATGTTTTTGTAGAGAGACTTCAGTCTCACTAGTAGTTCTGCATGGACTTCGACGTTTAGCTTGTTACCTCATCTATGATCTTGTGCCCTCGGAAGGGTCTTGTAGATAGTCAGGCTTCTCAGCCTTTTTCTTTTATAGTTGTCTGTACTTAGACAAGTTAAGCTTCTGCTTGTGCTTGTTGCTTGTATGGTCTGTATGTTGGGTCATGAGACCCATATTTGTAATACTTGGCTCCTCGGATCCTAATGATAAATACTTTGAGTCATAGAGTTATGTTGTGATGCCATGTTGTATTCGCACATATCGAGCATACTGTGTGTATGTTATTGAAATGCTTGGTTTGTGTGGGATCCGACAACCTAGTTGTATATCCTTGGTAGCCTCTCTTATGGGGAAATGTATTTTGGTTCTTCCACTAAGCCATGGTAGTCTGCTATAGCCCGGTTTACTGGAGTCCTGCTAGCCCAGTTACTACTGCTCCAGAACACTTAGACTGGTCGGCATGTGTTCCACTTCGTTCCTGTGTCTGTCCCTTCGGGGAAATGTCATGCGGTGACTTCCGGAGTCCTGCTAGCCTGCTACAACCCGGGTTCCTGGAGTCCTGTTAGCCCAGTTTCTACAACCCGGATTCACACGCTGATGACCGACACGTTCGAGGTTGGGTCATGTATGCATGTCCCTGTAAGTTAGTGCCACTTTGGGTTTACGACTAGTCATGTCGGCCCGGGTTCCCTGTCATATGGATGCTAGCGACACTATCATATACATGAGCCAAAAGGCGCAAACGGTCCCGGGCCAGGTAAGGTGGCACCTATGGGAATACCGTGCGTGAGGCTACAAAGTGATATGATGTGTTACATGCTAGATCGGTGTGACATAGGATCGAGGTCCTGACATACTAGGAACGAACAAACGGGCTCAATTTTGTGCTCATCAGGGTGTAGTAGTACTACTAGGCATGCAGTTGACGGGTGACCATGGGGAGCGGCGACCGAGGGAATTGAACCGTGCTCGGCATAGTAGGTAACATTGTCTAGTTACTAAAGCATCCCTTCATTGTTCATCAGTAGTCATTATGGTCCGGGGACATGAGGGGAATTTCCTAGGGCTAGAATTCTGGCCGCTTGATATTTCGACATGAAACTCGGAGGCTCGACTGGTTGGGGTTGGCTACTGTGTGTACCGCGCACACCACCAGAAGGACACAAGCCCAGTTTTTTTTGAGAATCAACATGAGCCAAGGTCTGGCAGGTACATTGTTGGGTCCTACTATCGGTGTCAAAACCAGTGGATCTTGGGTAGGGGGTCCCGAACTGTGCGTCTAAGGAGGATGGTAACAGGAGGCAGGGGACACGATGTTTTACTTAGGTTCGGGCCCTCTTGATGGAGGTAAAACCCTACGCCCTGCTTGATTAATATTGATGATATGAGTAGTACAAGACTAGATCTACCACGAGATCGGAGAGGCTAAACCCTAGAAGCTAGCCTATGGTGTGATTGTCTGTTATTGTTGTGTCATATGGACTAAAACCCTCTGGTTTATATAGACACCGGAGAGGGTTAGGGTTACACAAGGTTGGTTACAAAGGAGGAGATATCCATATCCGTACTGCCTAACTTGCCTTCCACGCTAAGTAGAGTCCCATCCGGACACGAGACGAAGTCTTCAATCTTGTATCTTCATAGCCTAACAGTCCGGCCAAAGGATATAGTCCGGCTGTCCGGAGACCCCCTAATCCAGGACTCCCTCAGTAGCCCCTGAACCAGGCTTCAATGACGATGAGTCTGGCGCGCATTGTTGTCTTTGGCATTCAAGGCGGGTTCCTCGAACACATCACAAAAGAATTTGAATACAAGGATAGTCTCCGACCCTGCAAAATAAGTTCCACATACCACCGTAGAGAGAATAATATTTCCTCAAATCTTAATCTGCTGACACGTTTTGGCAACATGACATCATGCCATGGCTTGGTGATTATTCGAACCGTTTTTCTTCAACCAGCTCCACACATAACGTGAGGCGGTTTCTTGACACGTCTTGTCAAAGCAGAGATCATGTTCCCCTAATTACGGGATTCTCATCAATATAGTCATGGGTAACCCAACCATGTCTAGGACTCCTAGATTATAGGCAAGTCCCAAACGGCTATGGAGAGGATGCTTGATATTCACCCTCTTTATAAAGGGACAAGGCTTTTACTTTTTCCCTCCCGTGCTCAATCGAACCCTTCCCCCGCCTCGAGTTCTAACACCCAAAGCCCAGGTCAGGTGCTTCGGACCTTCAATCATGTCCGGATCTAGCCTTCAGGGCCGGTGGATGCCCTCCTCTGTTACAGAAGAGGATATCAAAAAGTTGAGGGAGGCCAGATACCTGACCACCGAGGTTTCGCATCGGCTGCCTGCCCGAGGGCAGGTCGTCTCTACTCCCGAACCCAACGAGAACGTTGTGTTCGTCTCCCACTTCCTCTGAGGTCTAGGCCTCACTCTGGATCCCTTCGTTAGGGGTTTGATGTCCTATTAGGGGCTAGATTTCCATGATCTATCCCCGGACTCCTTTCTCCACATCTCGGCTTTTATTGTCGTATGTGAGGCCTTCCTCCGCATTACCCCTCACATCAGCCTGTGGCTCAAAACCTTTGACGTGAAGCCGAAGATGGTCGAGGGGAAGCATGTAGCGTGCGGAGGCGCATTAATAAGCAAGATCGCTGGAGCTCCATGGCCAAAGGATTCCATTCCAGAGGTGCCCGGATTATGGCAACGGGAGTGGTTTTACATCACAGCTCCCAGAAGTGCCAAGTGGGAGGCTGCCCCTGCTTTCCGCTCGGGCCCACCACCACAACTGATGTCATGGATTAGCAGAGGGCTGAGCTGGGGTCCAGCCAAGGACGTGCCTGTACTGCAGAGCCGCATTCAAGATCTCTTCGAAGGAGATTTCAGTCTGGTTATGGTGGCGCAAGTCATGCTAGTTCGATGAATCCAGCCATGCAAACGCCGGCCCCTCCGCATGTGGGAGTTCAACCCAGAAGGGCCCCGCACGATTCAGAATTTCCTCGGCCTGATGCACGACGAGATGTACCAATCATTCTTCAGACCCCAAATAGAGTGTCCAGATACTACTGAGGACGTGGGCCTGAGCAGCAACCGTACCATCGACCAAGTAAGTAATCCTTTAGCCGAACACACCGTCTTTCATTTACCATGTCGTCATTCTGAGAAATCGCTCTTTGACCAGGACTGGCTAACAAGGGCGAAGACGATTCGGTGTTCGGCCCCCCTTCCTGAGGGTTTGGAGAATCCGGTACTGGAAAAGATGCTCGAGCTAGCACCTTGCCCGGAGCCCTCAAAGGAAGATAAAGGGGGTAATAATGAGGTCGAAAGCGAGCCCCCATCGCTACCAATTCCAACCGAGGGAATGAGCGCCTTCCTGAAGGAGGATAACCAAGGGTAAGAATCTGACCTTCTCTCGCTTCGGGGAAGGAAGATGACCGCCTTTGAAGATCCGGAAACCAAGGCTTCCAAACGGGAGAAGAAGTCTCCACCAGAGGGTCCTGCCTTGGAGGGTGCTCTTGCCGCACAAAGTTCGCGTGAGGATCATCCCTCCAACTAGCTATAAGTAATCAAAAAGTACTTTAATAGTGGAGATATACTACCTTACCTATGAGGAAAATAACCAAAGCGTTTATCTTGCAGTTCGGATCTTAGCCCTTCTCAGCAGAGCTCGTATTCAGGGGATCTTCTTCCGGAGATGATGGAGAGCGAAGCGCCTCCCCCGGACTCCCCCGCTCAAGAAGCGGGCGACCTTGAAGTGTCATCACGGAGGGCCTCTTCGGATACGGTGAGGCCAGAAGATAATCCTATAGTCACCCCAAGTCCCCAGCGTCTGGCTCTTGAGGAGAGCAAACAAAAAAGTTCGGCACTGTCTGGTATGCGGTCAGACGTACTGAGGGAGCTATTAGAGCGAGTGGCCATCTCAGAAGAACACCGTACATTGATGGGTATGGTGATGGAAGGATTTCATCCGCCGAAAGCGGGTTGCATGACGCTTTTATGAGTCTACTGATGGGCTTTGAGGTATGTAAACTGATGTACATTTGTGATGGTACCGCACATTTTTTAGTGTGCCCTGTGTAGATAGTAGCCCCTGAGACTCTAGTTGTCGCCTAGAACGGCGGCAAACAGAGGATCATAGTCCCAGGTAATAACAATACCGCTTTATGTGCAGGTGATGGAAGCTCCGGTGGCTGGCCGGACTAATGAGTTTGCCGAACTAAAGTGGCAACTGGATGCGGGAGATGCCGACATCGAGCTTGTTAACAAGCGGCTTGACGAAGCACAGGTTAAGTAATGTTTTCCCGGTCAATGTCACATAGTAAGAGCAGCGTGATGCCAGTATCTTTAATATGTTGTGACTGCAGATGGAGCTGCCGCCATGGAGACCCTTCGGGCGGAACTTGCCCGAGCCAACGAACAAACAAGGATTAGTAATGCGGCCGCTTTAAAGGCGGCCGAAGAGTTGAGAGCCGAGAAGGCCGCGCATTGCGAGAGCAAAGAGAAAATGGCCATGATGGCTGTAAAGTTAAAAGACACTGCCAACCGCTGCCAGCTCCTTGAAGAAGAAAACCGAGCGAAGGCGACGGACCTTGAAAAGGCCGCGGTGGGGACCAAAGACACCCGCTCTGCTATGAAGGCAAAGAAGGAAGAGCTGCGTGAAGCCAGTGATATTGCGGCTGGGAAGCCCTTTTTGGCGCAGAGGAAGTTCGGAGATCCGTGGTATGCCCCTCTGGATCGGCTGTGGAGTTCGGTAGACGCATATCTGGACTTGGCGGCGAGCGCTGTCGATGCGGCCGAATACTTCCGAGATCAAACAGATCGTGAAGTGGACAAGCTATTCTGGTCGCAGTTTAATGTTCCAGAGGATCCTCTTCCACTAACTGATCAACTTGCCGAATGGGCCGAACTCAATAGATTGTCCGGACTTGCCATGAGGTCCATCGTAGATCATCTGTGGCCGGAAAAGCCGAAGCCGAACAACTATTTCAGCTTAGTGCAGCAGTTCCTTGGTGCGGTGCCACGCATTAATGTGATGAAGAGGTCAGCGTGCATAGAAGGCTCGCGGATGGCCCTTGCCCATGTCAAAGTATACTGGGCGGAGATGGAAGCTACCACTGTTGCGGCGCAGGGTTCGTCCATAGGCCGAGTGGCTGCCGAGCACTATTTTGAAATTCCTGAGGGTGCTCGTTTGATAGAGGCCCAGTGCTAGAAGAATATTATGTTTGAGTGACATGTATTCCCATTGTAAAAACAATGTTTATCAAATTTATTGAGGCTGTATTTATACTTTTGCCTAAAAGTAATATGATGCCTCCTGTGCGGCCGTTTATGTATATATGTATATAACCTGAAAGATTGAAGTCGTCGGCTTTAGCCCCGCGCATATAATGCGGGGGTGTTCACAGAAGACGCGTGTTCACACTTAATCCAACGTCTTGGTCCTAATAAGGAGGTGATAGCGCAGCGAACGAGGGAACTGGACTATAATGCTTTAACACTTCCACTTAGCCATAGGAGTTTGACGGTGGGGCTACTATATAGCCCCTGGTGGCTCCGCACTCTCCCGAATTCGGGGTGCGTACATGCCTGGCCGGGAAACGGCCCTTCGTTAAGGCGGAGGAATTCTAACATTTCGATAGGTCATCGAGTGGTTGACGAGTCTCACGCTATATCATGATAGTTAGTTTTCGGCATTCTCTACTTAGGTGCTCGTCCGGATGAACCAAGGCACAATCGCAGTAGTTCTCCTGGTGCTGCCTTAGCCAATAGATCGGAATGTAAGGCAGCAAAACACAGGAGCCGGGCAAACCCAACATTTGACCAAAGACATGATTCAGAGCTGATACATATAAGGCCAAACTAGCGACGCCGAACACTCCCTAAGGTATTCGGTCTTTTTATGGTATAAACCGGGCCTAAACAGTGCCCTTTGTAAGAAGCCCCTGGTGTCCAGGTACGTAAATTATTCTGACATGGCCACATTCCAAGACGTCAGCATCCTTCTCAATTGTACTAAGAATCCAAGGGATGTGTATCAACAAGAGACAGTAAAAAAGGTTTACGTAGGCTCTTAATCTAAAAAGAATCCTTGGAACGGGTCCCTGCTGCACGTCTACACCTGTGTCTCCATTGTGCCGTATCTTGGACGGGTGTAGCACGATGGTCATCTGTAAAAGAGAGAAACTTAGGTGAAAAGTTGCCGTGCAAAAAGGTAGGTTTAAAGAAACCATGTACAATTCAAGATGAGTAAAAATTGCCACTTGTCTGCGCACGTTGAGCCCCTTGTATTTGTAATAGGGGTGTGGCCATCAAACCTGTATGAATTACATGTAGCTGCGTCAGACTCGTCTAACCGTGTCCGTGGTCTTGACGACCTATCAAATGCTTTAGTTGGTGAGGCTGTTTTTAGTGTGCGGCTGCCAAGGCAGTCGCACTCTCTTCGGTGTGCAAGGATCGCTAGATATTTCCATTCACTGTAATGATGCCACGTGGACCGGGCATCTTAAGCGTGAGGGAAGCATAATGCGGTATTGCATTAAAGCGAGCGAAAGCTTCGCGTCCAAGTAGTGCATGATAGACACTTTGGAACGGAGCAATATGGAATGTTAAATTTTCGCTACGGAAGTTATGGGGGAAGCCGAATATAACCTCTAGTAGCAGGGAGCCCGTGCAATGAGCCCCTGGGCCTGGCGTTACTCCTTTAAAGGTAGTATTGCTGTGGCAAATTTTCGTTGAGTCTATCCCCATTTTGTGGATTGTGTCCTGATATATCAGGTTTAGACTGCTGCCACCGTCCATCAGGACTCGTGTGAAATGGTATCCGTCAATTATTGGGTCTAATACCAAGGCAGCCCATCCTGCACGCCGGATACTTGCTGAGTAATCCCGATGGTTGAAAGTGATCGGTTGAGACGACCAGCGGCAGGATTCCACTATGATAGGCCCTTGGGTATATTTCTCTGGGAGTGCCGCTTTGTTTCTCCCCTTGATCACGTGTAACACATTCACTGTTTTGACTTCTGGTGGAAATTTCTTTTGTTCCCCAGTGTCTTGCTTGAGAGGCTCACCCTCGTCTTCGCTTGGTGTATCCTCCCCGTTGTGTACGGCGTTGAGCTTGTCGGACTGCTTGAAGACCCAACATTCTCTGTGGGTATGATCTGAAGGTTTATCGGGGGTGCTATGGATCTGACATATTTGGTCCAGAATTTTGTTTAGGCTGGACAGTTCATCTCTGGCGCCTTTAGAGGGGGGCTTTTGCTGACCTGGCCGAGAACTTCTGAATCCGGCGTTTACCGCTGTGCTCTTCGGGTTGTCTTCTTTATTCCGACGCTTATTATTTTTGATGCACCGTGATTTCCCATTTCCATCTCTAACTTCGGATGTACTGGGGTCGCTGGTGCTGCATCTGGCTAGCCAGCTATCCTCACCCGCGCAAAAGCGGGTCATGTTTTGCGCGGGTCATGAGGCTTGTTAATGCTGCCATTGTTCTCGGCTTTTCTTGGCCGAGGTGTCTGGCAAGCCATTCGTCGCGGATGCTATGCTTAAAAGCTGCCAAGGCTTTGGCGTCGGGACAATCGACTATTTGGTTCTTTTTAGTAAGAAACATGTTCCAAAGCTTTCGGGCTGACTCTCCGGGTTGTTGAGTTATATGACTCAAATCGTCCGCGTCCGAAGGTCGGACATAAGTCCCTTGAAAATTTGCCCGAAAAGCGTCTTTGAGCCCTTCCCAGCTTCCAATGGAGCTTTCGGGGAGGCTTTTAAACCAGTGCCGAGGTGGCCCTTTGAGTTTGAGGGGTAAATACTTAATGGCATGGAGATCATCTCCTCGAGCGATATGGATATGGAGGATATAGTCCTCAATCCAGACCCTAGGGTCTGTTGTTCCGTCGTATGCCTCTATGTTTACGGGTTTGAATCCCTCTAGAAATTCATGGTCCAGCACCTCATCGCTGAAACATAGCGGGTGTGCGGCACCCCTGTATCTGGGTGTACCGCGTTGTTCGGATGTTTGTTGTGTTGCATCATGTGCTGGAGCGCGCTTGCGTGGTCCATAGATGGATCTGGTTGTGCCGTCCTTTTAATGCGAGCACTCGCGTGGATCGCGTATTGGCTTATGTGCGGCGTTGTTTGCCGCTCTATGTTGGCTGTGAGGTCATCTATCCGACCAGATGGCCGTTTTAATTTTTGTTTGCGGGGGATCTAAGGCCTCCTCATCGAATTCAGGTAGCAACTTCCACTTCGGGTAGCTCTTGGTGTGGCAATTACCACCGTACTTCGCTGTTGAGTTGAGTACTTTACTCCATCTGATTCGGAGTGTGTCTTGCGTAGCCTTGAGCCTTTGCTTCTGCTTTTTTAGACTCCTCGCGATGGCAACAAGCTTTTGACGGGCATTATGTTGCTTCGGGTGTCTGTCTGGTGTGATGTCGTCCGGACTATTATCTTTGACAGAGTCGGGTTGTTCGGTTTGATTCTCCGTGTTGCTGTGGTCCAGCGATGGTTCACCCTGCTCTAACGCTTGGTCTATATGATCGTTGTTCTGCCGAGGCGTGATTTGGAGCGGCGCTTATGCCGCCGCTTTGACTACTTCTCAAGGGGACAACCCTTCATTGCGTCCTTCCATTCCTTGTCGTCATCGTATTTTGGTGTGTCCACCATGTATACGTCATGTAATGAAGTGGGCGTCCAGTGCCCTATGGGCAGTGGTTCCTGTTCGTCTCCTGCATTGCCGTCCATACCGTCGATGTCTTCGGAGTCGGAGTCGAGCATGTCGGTTAAGTCATTGACAGTGGCTACTAAGTGGGTGGTGGGTCGGCGGCGAATTTCTTCGTCATCCGCATCCCAATCCTGCCGGACATAGTTTGGCCAGGACTCTCCTGACAAGGAGAGAGACTTTAATGAGTTCAGTATGTCGCCGAAGGGCGAGGGCTGAAAGATATCCGCAGAGGTAAACTCCATGATCGGCGCCCAACCGGATTCGATAGGAACGGGCGCAGGCGGTTTGCAGTCCGTGGCCGGACAAGTATCCGACAGTTTAACAACACGGCTCTCGTGAAGGGTAAGATCGATATTCGGCTCGATCGCTGTTGGGGATGCGGCCTCTGTGGCAGGGTCTATCCACCCGTCCATGGGAGGCGCAACTGGCTCCGAATTAAGGGTCGGAGCGGCTGCCGGTGTGATTTCTTGAACACTGTCCGATGGCAGAGCTAAATCGTACTCATCGTGACCGCGTGACGCACAAGGCAGAGGCTCGAATCCATCGAAGATCAAGTCTCCGCGGATATCGGCCGTGTAGTTTAAGCTTCCAAACCTGACCTGGTGGCCAGGGGCGTAACCTTTGATCTGCTCCAGATGGCCAAGCGAGTTGGCCCACAGTACGAAGCGGCCGAACACAAAGATCTGTCCGGGGAGAAAAGCCTCACCCTAGACTGCATCGCTATCGATGATAGTAGGAGCCATCAAGCCTAACAACGATGACACAGAGGAACTCTCAATTAAAGCACCAATGTCGGTGTCAAAACTGGCAGATCTCGGGTAGGGGGTGCCGAACTGTGCATCTAAGGCGGATGGTAACAGGAGGTAGGGAACACGATGTTTTACCCAGGTTCGGGCCCTCTTGATGGAGGTAAAACCCTACGTCCTGCTTGATTAATATTGATGATATGAGTAGTACAAGAGTAGATCTACCACGAGATCGGAGAGGCTAAACCCTAGAAGCTAGCCTGTGGTATGATTGTATGTTATTGTTGTGTCCTACGGACTAAAACCCTCTGGTTTATATAGACACCGGAGAGGGTTAGGGTTACACAAGGTCGGTTACAAAGGAGGAGATATCCATATCCGTACTGCCTAGCTTGCCTTCCACGCCAAGTAGAGTCCCATCCGGACACGAGACGAAGTCTTCAATCTTGTATCTTCATAGTCTAACAGTCCGGCCAAAGGATATAGTCCGGCTGTCCGGAGACCCCCTAATCGAGGACTTCCTCACCTACCATTCGAGAATACGAAAGGAATCTTTTCAATTGCCGAACGAATTTACGTGTATTACAATGCCCTTATTTTCCTTGCAAATAGTAATCTCAACGTGGTAATTGATTTATGATGAGTTCTTGAATTAGAGTGAGTTTGTGATATAGTGATCTCAACGTGGATTTTACATTTCATGGTATCCCTAGTAAGTTTTTCATTGCAAATTCAAATTTAAAAGATGAACGGTATGGTGGTCAGAAAACTTTGTATGTATCAAGCATATGACCACACACACACACACGAACACAACAACAATAAGTATAGTGCATCTATTTTTCAAAACCATGCATGTATGACACGAATTCAAAAATACTCCTTCTGTTCCTAAATATTAGTCTTTTAGAGATCTCAACAAGTGACTACATACGGAGCAAAATGAGTGAATCTACACTCTAAAATATGCCTATATACATCTGTATGTGGCAGTCCATTTGAAATCTCTAAAAAGCCTAATATTTAGGAACGAAGGGAGTAAAATGTAAGACATGCATGGTCCTCAATTCAATATTTAAAATGAGCAGGAAACTGAAACATGAATATTATGTTTAGTACGATAGTACGTGCAAATGTTGTGTTTAGGCAGAGCTATGTAGATTACCGGGGGTTAACCTCGCCCTTAGATAAAATTATGAAGCTCTGTTTAGGATTGTTTAGATTATATTTGTCCCCACCCTCCCAAACACCGATTGGTTGTGCACCCCCTCCTCCCGAGAGAATATCATCTGCCCCCACACCTTAGATGCTATATGCTGATACGAGTTGCTTGGAGCTTGTAGATTTGAGATATAGCAGCTCACAGGATGTCTTAATATTTTTATAGGAAACCTTAATGAGTATGAGAACTGCACACAATTTGTACAAAAGCTACTTCTATGCCCTTGGATCCCATATCCAACAACCTCGAAGCTCATATCACCGTAGCATTTAAGATGATGGTGGACATCATATTCTCCTATATGTAAGAATATCATGTGCTACCACACCTTAGATGCTTTGGTGATACAAGCTCTTTGGAGCCGTTGGATTTGTGACCCAACAAATCCTCGGTGGTTCGAACATCTTTTGCAGAAAAGCTCCCAAAGACTGCTTACAAGCACAAAGACTGCTCAGATGCCATTGGATATCGGATCAAATGACCTCGAAGCTCATATCACCGTAGCATCCGAGCTGCGAGATCACCTGATGTTTTATCGCATGGTAGAATATGAGGTGCTCCCGCACGGTAGATTCTATGGTGATACGAGTTCATGGAGAACTAACAGCTCATAGTAGGAGGTTTGAATGTTTTTGCAATATACGCCTGAGAGTGTTTGGGGATTGCGCAGAAAGTATAAGTACTACGCATGTGGCATCTGATCACAGATCATATGACTTAGATGCTCGTATCACCGTAGAGGCTAATTAAGCTACGGGGAGCACCTAATATGAGCAACGAGGAGCCGTTGGATCCATGATGCAGTGGCACACACGAGGTCTGGATGTTTTATTTGCAGAAAAACCCTTGGAGAGTTTGTAAATTGCGCAGAATTACAAAGACTCCCAAGCCATTGGATCTCATTTCCAACGATGTAAAAACTCGTATCACCGTAGTATCTAAGCTGTGGGGTGGATGTGGATATTCTATGCCATTGTCATTTTTGTTCGTAAACTTGCAAAATACGTGTTACTCGTGCTGTTACTTGTCTAACCGCGCAAAGTGTTTGTTCAAAAAAATAATCCTACACTGAAATATCGGAACAACACACGGGGTCCGACCTGTCATTGATAAAATTTTGACCTAAAACTAACAAATATGAAAGACGAGATTCGAACTAACAACATGGACTACAAAGCGTAAGTCGATATCCTGAAACAACAATGGTTGTTGGCTTTGCCCCATAACTTGATTTATACAGTATTATGTTGAGTAGAGTAGAGGGAGTGCCTCGTCAACACGTGCATGACCATTGACTCACTTACTGGTGGGTCCCAGGTCTGCGATATCTCTCTCCTGTCCATCGTCTAACCTTTAGACGCACAGGCACACACGAAGAGCGACGCTAGCTTGCGGTGGTGTTACTATAACTAAGAAATAGCTTGGAAAATAGAAGAATCCCCTAGAACAAGAGACATTGTGGCTGGTCGAGATGTAGCTAACCACACCTATCCTCCGTGACACGTTAGCATGATGAAGCTGTGTGGCCACTTGGGTATTTTCGTTAGACTGGCTGGGTCCTGAGGTAGAACCATAGGTACTACATCTGATACAGTATATTTTTAGACGCACAATTTTCCTCCGTGCCGAGATGTGGCACACCCTACCGCATGGTTTCGGGATCCTCTGGGGAGGTGCCCGCATATATTCTTCCTTGCCGAGACATGGGGCGCCCTACTGTGCGTTTTCTGGTCCTCCTCGGTCGTTGTGCCGAAGGAAGTAAATGAGTCGTCAAATCACGAAAGACCACCTTTCGCGCTGAGTACATCAGTGAAACACGGTGGCTAGCCAGTTGGGCTAGTGCAACCAATTAGCCAGGCCGCTACCACATTTGTTTTGTCACCCCTTTTTTATCTCCTTGCTGGCAGGTAAATTTAAATACCCACCGCGGTGTTGCTTTGGTGTTTGCGTGCAGTGGGATTTTTAATTTTTTGATTGAAAGGAATAGGCACGACAACAATTAGTCAGGATGACTCCGCCTGTAAAACCCACTGCTCCCTCATGTGAGAAGTCGTCGACTGGTTTCCATTTTCCTGTGGTGAAAACCAAAAGATTCCCTACTCATTGGTTGGCTCCCTCCGCCTTCCCGTAAATTGCATTGCCTTTCAGCCATTTCGCTCCCTTTGCTTCCTCTCCCGATTGCTCCTACTTGGTGCCATGGTGGCGTAGCAGATCACGGAGTCTGAGGTGAGGTACTTGACACAGGAGCTCTAGGCCAAGGATGCGGAGCTCAGGGCCAAGGACATGGAGCTCTGTGAGCTCAAGGAGGAGAGGAGTGCCATGCTCCTCCATTATGTGCGGGAGTTCACGGAGCTTCAAAAGCGGTAGGCGTCCACCACAAAGATGCTCGAGGCATCGGCGGCGTTGCTGTAGAAAGCAGTAGATATGATAGGCCGTCAGGAGAGCTAGCTGGAGCGCGAGGGGGCCGATCATGACAAGGTCCAGGATCGCCTCAGCCACTTGGTGGACCAAGTGGCCACGCACGTGTTGCAGCTGCGCGATGCCTACTGTCGTGCCAGCGCGACCATGCCAGCCATCGGGCTAAACGTGTTCGACCACCCCGTCGACTTCAACGAGCTGCAGCTTCCTGATCTGGTCTCCTTCTTCACCTATATCTCCGAGGAGCTTAGCCATCTCCGCGCGATGGTGGGGCGGAGCTGGACAAGCAGGGGTTACGGGCTGCCATCGCCATTGCCGGGCGAATCCTCTCAGGGCTGCGTCACCGGAATCCATTCGTGCCATTGGACGCTGTCTTTGACGAGCTGGCTCCTGTCGACCGGGAGCAGGCTCTGCGAGCGGTTGCACCCTGCATCACCAACGTCGTGCGCCTCGAGAAGTAGAGGGACTTCGGTGTCGTTTAGGCGTCCTCTGCATGGGCATGTCCATGTCTCGGCGCAACATGACCGTTGGATCAAACTCAGACGGTGCAGATTAGTCACTATAGCACAAAGCGTGTGGGTGTGTTTGGTTGCATTCTCATCTCAATATAGTTGTTCCCTCTTCGTGTATTTGTGGTAACCTACTAGTGTGGACTCATGCACCATTGATGCACTCTACCAAACACCCAAAAGTGGGTCGAGAAAGGAACTTTTTCTCCCATCCCGTGCACCCTCCATACACCCTGCCTAACACTGATTCGTGCTTCATATGGTTCATGTTTTGTGGAGTACTATAGCGCTGTACTCTCTGTGCGCTATAGACCTAGTTCTGTTAATATTGATCTCAACCTTCATTCTTGACCGGACAGTCGAAAAAGCGGTACTACTATGTTACATTACTGTTCATATAGTTGACATGCGCACAACATCATTTGTTATCGTCATATCTTACTACACTGGCAACAAGATTATGTAGTACTAACGTATGAACCACTACACATGCCTAGTAGTAGGAGCACTGTGTATGTTCAAGTGGCTGCCGTGTTTCAAACTCCTCCGTTGTAAGAGTGGAAACACTTGCTGTAATCATTTTTTTCTTCAAAAAAATAGTGGATGTGCTCTACCGTGCGGATCCGCCTCGATGGTCGTCGGGAACCTTGCTACTCACTTTCGCCGACGTGTGGGACAACCAGCATCGGGGTCCACCATCCATGCACTAAATTACTCCGTAGTAGAGTGCCCAACTGCACGTAGACTACCCCGATCGAAGTGCCGCAGTAATTCCCAATGAGCCGTCAAATCACAAACGCCCCTCCTTTCCAGCAGTAAGTTGGATGGACGAAGCAACTATCATCTCACTCTACTCTCTCAACTTCCTCTCTTGAAGAAAACCCACACTCACTTCTCCCTCATCTTGTTCCTCATTTCTTCAAGAAAACGACCTGCTTCTGCCATTGTTCTTCTCTCCCAAAGAAGGAAAGGTGAGCGCAGCAATGGTGTTGATTCTGGCCAAGGCCTTGTCTTGCAACACCGAGACTGATCCTATAACTCCCTCTCTGTTCTTCTTTGGGGTTTGTGATTATGGTTTCTTTTCTTTTATTTCTATTCGATAGTTTCTTGATGGACGCTGGAGCACCGGGTGAAGTGATGTCTATGGTTCCGGCCAAACCCGTTGAGGCTCATGGTATGAAGAAGCGCAAGCACCCCCGCCGAGACTACCACAAACAAGCTCAAAGCCATCACCCTATCCAAGCCCCCCTCTCCGGGATCCCTCATTAAGCAAGTCCAGGTAATATCTCTTCTTGACGACCTTTTTCTCGATCTTGATCATGTTTTTTCATCTAACACGCAGTACTAGTACTAGTAGTACAACTTTCTGGGTGATCTTGCATGTGATTTTTGATTGCCAAATGACGGTTCTAAATTCCTCTTTTCACCAAAACATGCGAGAGGGTGACACTGATTTCTTATAGATTACTTTCAACTACTTTATGAACATCAATGCTACCTTTTAAGAGGGTATATTTGCCTCAGTAAATTATGTTATGGATATTGTAAGTAATCCCTCTGCTCTCATGCCTTTGAAGACATGTTCTAGTGTTTTTGTTAACTCATTTTTGTGCGTATATGTAGTCATATATGGAGTAAAATATCAAAAATCATCTTATATTTCTAAACGGAGGTAGTAATAAAATGTTTGGTTTCTGTTTGAATTAGAACCAGGTCCGCGGTGGAGATGAAGTTCTCAAAGTCATGTCGTGTGAACTGGAAGACATGAGGATGAGTTTTACTGCTAAACTATCCAGCTGTTGTGTCCTTGTCGCCACGTGTCCTGAACTATTGTTTTCCTTGAGGATGTACTTGAGCACAACAATTTCTTGGTTGTGCCTTCGATTATGAAGGGTGTGGTTCTTGTAAAGCTTCCCGGAAAATCTGATGCGACATGTCTTCATCATCATGTTTATGAGTGGAAAGACCACTCTGTTAGGTTCTCCAAGGTTGACGAGATGGTGATGGTGCCGGTAGACATCTCTCATGAAGTGAATGGCCTAGTCAGTTATGTAGGGTTCATCCCGTAGGTCGGGGGCAAGAAATAGTCTGCATAGTTTAATTAGTGGAACTTTGCTTGTCTGTAGTAAGTAATATTGTTCAGTACTTGATTTGTGTTTGTGAACACTATATTGTTTAGTACTACCGCTTTTGGTGTGTGGTGAGTCCTAAGAACAGTCTATGTTAATGTCTGTCCACTCAATTCAGTCTGTATATTTTGAAGTATCCATATCATCTTTTTGTGAGAAGGGTTTATCAGTTATGGTTACACTCCAATATCTGTATGCATTGCAGGGTTTATCGCACCAACCAGGATTTTCAGTCCCATGGATGTTCATTCCTTACGATTTGTCACGACCTTTGGATTGTCCTGCTTGTGGGAGTAGGCGGGGCCCTGCATGCCACGCGTAGTTGGACGATCAATCTTCTGTTTAGTACTTCAACATAGTGATTTCCTGGTAAGGATTCACTCGTGTCACATCAAGTAAATCGTATTGATTTACTGTCAAAATCTTATTGATTTAATGTCATGTTTTCTTTCTTTTGCTGCAATTTTACGATGCAAGTTTTGCCATGTGACATTCATCACAGATTAAACCGTTTGGTTTGCTCTACAATGGCCATTTTTGTAGGTTTCTATTCTTATGTTGTGTCAGTAATGAAGGCACTGTCCATCACTTATATTACTGGAAAAAACGGATCGGTCTGTTGTGTGAGTACAAGCTGAATCCCTATGATGAATTGCGGTTTGCGTTAACAACACTAGTGCAGAACTGGTCTATAACACCAGTTCGTAAGGACCTTTAGTGCCGGTTCTATAACCGGCACTAAAGGGTGGGGACTAAAGGTCCCCCCCCTTTAGTACCGGTTTAGCACGAACCCATGATAAAGGGCCACCACGTGGCACGAGCCAGCGCCGGGGGCAGGAAGACCTGTAATACAAGTTGGTAACACCAACCGGTACTAAAATGTTTGAGGGGTTTTGGGTTCACGATTTATTTTTCCTTTAATTTTTTGTTTCCCATTTAATTGTTTTTCATTTGCTGGTATCTTACGATACTACATATTCTACACGTTCTGCATATATATAAATAGAATTTCTCATAGAACCGATCATATATATCATCGAATGTCTCGCACGTCCGTACCATTCACACATACACATGTATATATATATATATACAATTTGGTATATACAATTTCTCCTACATATATATGGAGGCATTATTGCTTTAGCGGCGGTGGCGCCGGTAGCGAGTAATGGTATTCTCCTTTGGGATCAATGACCTGGTCGAGCAAAAATCCTGCTATTTCCTCTTGAATTGCTGCTATGCGATCCGTTGGTCGGAGCTTATCCCGCACCTCAGTGAACTTTTAAGAAGGAGATCAATATGCATGTATTAGTCTTTGTGTGATTAAATATCAATAATGATGTAAAAATTGTGAATAGTGTTCTGGAAAATGTACCCATTGTTGTCTAGCATCTTTGGTCCTTTCGGACACCATCATCCGAATGTTCTCGCAAACATAGTATGCACATAAATCAGTCCACAGCGCCTGCTTCATGGCCTTTATGAGAATAGAATTCAATCAGATAATAATTAATCAAGCATGATAATTAATGGTATTGAAATTAGAATTAAAGAGATGAGCTAGTTAGCTATAGTACTATACTTAATTACTTACCTTGGGTCGAAACCAATACAGCTCTTTTTTCTATTCGCCTGGAACCGTTTTGATGTACTTTTTCCAAACCCTACCCGCCGGAAAAGAAAATAAATAAAGGAGTTATTAGTTAGTTGATATCAGGAAATGGCGAACTGAAGAGGCTGACATAAAGTTCAATAATGATTGAAATTACCTGTTGACTATCCCCTTTACGATTGAGTAGTCAGCAGGTTTTAAAAGTGGTGAGTCCAGTAATTCAAATGTTCCTTCTTCAACTTGAATGATTAACAAGATCCAGTGGTACCTGCATGCGCATACGTTTTCATGAATAAATTAAGCGGGCATGTGCACAACACTCATCAACTACCCTAAACCCTATACACTTATTAACATCTAGCTAGTAAGCAAAAACAGAATTTGTAGTACAAGACATTGTGACTGACTAGAAGTTGTAAGGAAGTAGTATATCTCTATTGGTATTGAGGCACTTCAAGAACTCTAGCATGTTATTCTCTACTTCTTGTTTATACCATTCTAAGCTCCATGTCTTTTCATTAATGATATTTGGGTCAATGAACCCAATGCCACAACGGCCAGCTTTTTTCATTTCATACATCTTCATCCTGTACATAAAACCATAAAAAGAATATAGTGAGGATAATTACAGGTAATGATCAACAAGAGCACTACAACTGGCTTGAGACTTAAATTACAGAAATAAATCACTTACAGACATTAACAACTGGGGATAGTTTTGTCGAGTGTGTCTTGATTGAATAACTGAAACAGTTCTGAATACTCAACTGAAAGGATCGATATGGTTGACTAGAGGGGGGGGTGAATAGGCAACTACCAATTTTTACTTTTCTTTACCATATTAAACTTTGCATCAAAGTAGGTTGTCTAGATGTGCAACTAGGTGAGAAACCTATATGATGCAATAACAACAAGCATACAAGCAAGCAAGGGAAGAAACACTAAAGAGCTTGCACAAGTAAAGGTAAGAGATAACCAAGAGTGGATCCGGCGAAGACGAGGATGTGTTACCGAAATTCCTTCCTTTTGAGGGGAAGTACGTCTCCGTTGGAGCGGTGTGGAGGCACAATGCTCCCCAAGAAGCCACTAGGGCCACCGTATTCTCCTCACGCCCTCACACAATGCGAGATGCCGTGATTCCACTATTGGTGCCCTTGAAGGCGGCGACCGAACCTTTACCAACAAGGTTGGGGCAATCTCCACAACTTAATCGGAGGCTCCCAACAAGACCACGAAGCTTCACCACAATGGACTATGACTCCATGGTGACCTCAACCGTCTAGGGTGCTCAAACACCCAAGAGTAACAAGATCCGCTAGGGATGAGTGGGGAATCGAAAATTTCTTGGTGGAAGTGTAGACTGGGGCCTTCTCAACCACTCCCGAGCAAATCAACAAGTTTGATTGGCTAGAGAGATAGATCGGGTGAAAATGGAGCTTGGAGCATTTAATGGAGCTTGAGCAATAAATGGAGCTTGGGGGAGGAGGAGATAAGTGAGAGAGAAGAAGGGGTCTCCCTTTTATAGTGGGGGCAACAATCCCGTTGCCACCCACCAACCAGCCCCGCACAGGGCGGTACTACTGCTGAGAGGGGGCGATACTACCGCCAGGACAGCGGTACTGCCGCGTTGAGGAGACTAGTAGGAAAAGGACCCAAATGTGGTACTACCACGGTGGTAGGGGCGGTACTACCGCTCCTGGAACGGTACTACCGCCTCTACAACCATAACTAGTGCCGCAAAACCCGACACGAGAAAAAGACCTCTCGAATCGAGGCGGTAGGAGCCAGACTGCCCAGCGGTACTACGGTAGTGGGGTCACGGGCGGTACTACCGCTGTGCAGTGGTACTGCCGCTTGTGACCCTTCGGCCATACTACCGCAGGCAGTGCGGTACTACCGCTGGGGCGCGCGCGCGAGAGAGAGAGAGAGAGAGAGAGAGAGAGAATCTCTCAAAGATGCTGAGGACAAGGTAGAGGTGCCAGGCCCCCAGCAGTACTACTCTGTGGAGCCACGGGCGGTACTACCGCTGTGGAGCGGTACTGCCACTTGGCTCCTCAGCGGTACTACCGCTGGGTTGCGCGGTACTACCGCTTGGACCCAGACAGGACAAGGAAGAGAGGAGAGATCTCTTCAATGGAAAGGATATGCTCGGAGGGTGAGAAGCTGATGTGTATGTGATGATTCCAGCCATGCAATACCCCAGCGGACCCCCTCTTGGTAGTACGGTGCCCTCTACGCAACTAGTCCACCGAGAAAGAAACGAAAGAGCTACACCGTCTTGAAATACACTCCGAGGGGAAGAAAGCGTCTTGTGCCAGGGGAGAATCTGTGAATTATTTGAAGCACAAGATTAGTCCGCAAACATGTTGTCATCAATCACCAAAACTACCTTGAGAGAGATATGCCGTAACAATCTCCCCCTTTTTGGTGGATTGATGACAACTAGGGATTTGCGCAAGGAAAAGAAATAAAACGAAGAAAACTAAGAACTACAAAATATAGACGGGCTCCCCCAGAATGTGTGCACCAAGATATGGCACGACACACACATTCGGATCAACACTCCCCCTATATTTTATAGTCCAACAATACTAAGCACAAGATATATGAGAGAAGAGAATAAACAGGACAAGCATGCATCTCATAATAAACTACAGTACTCTGAAAAGACATAAGTAATAAGGTAGCGATAGGGAGCATATGTCTCACACCATATGTCTAGAACTTAGGTCTCACACCAAACCAAACCAAATAAAGACACCGAGAGAACAGACAAGAAACCACAAGACGACTCAATGACTCAAAGCACGGCAAAAACAAAAATCCCTACACTCTCTCCCCCTTTGGCAGCGAGACACCAAAAAGGGCAAAGAGTGACGCTACGACTCCAGGTGATGGGAAGAAGACCATCTCGAACATCACATCTCTGCATCTTCATTGTGGGTCGAAAACTGCTCGGCATTGGAGTCGGTCCAATGGAAATTCTGATGAATCCAGTCCTCCTCTTTAGTGATCTGACCCTCAGACCCACTGGCAACTGTTGCTCCCATCTGACGCATGAGCTCCTTGTGGCGCGTCCTGGCATGCTTCTCCGCCACATGAGTCATGTACTGACCATGAGACTCCATGCAGAAAAGCTTCTTCATCTTGGGCTTAAGCTTCTGTGCCCACAACGGTTCTGTACTAGAGGGGCCAAAGTCCTCCTCATGATCATCATTAGCAGCCCCACCCTCGGTCCCCATGGCAGCAGCAGCAGACGGACCCCCTGTGGCAGTAGTAGCAGATGGACCCCCTGTGTGAGGCGCTGTCCAATTGTCCTTCTTCCTCAGACACTTGATCTCATGAGAAACCAAGTCTACAGTTTCTAGCAACACTCTAGGATAAGTCTGTGCCCAGGCCCTCTCAATGAGCCTCATGATGAATGGACCATATATAGGGCACTTGCGCTCAGACACGGCAGAGAGAAGTTCAGACCACATGACATGAGAAATATCCAGGCTCTCTCCAGTGCTTGCTTCCTTCTCATGCTGACAGAAAAGGAGCATGTCCACGAGGTAAGAGTGGACCATATCCAGATTCCCGATCCGAGGGAAGAGAGTCTCACAGAAGATGCGATGAAGAATGTCCAGATACGGAGACAGCTCATAGGTCTTCTTCTCAGTTACTGGGTGAACTTTCACAGTGCAGTAGGGCCAAAGAGCTTGCTTGTGGGTGGACGTAGCGTTGCGGTGAGGGCGGAAACCGATAGGAGTCTCAAGCCCGTGATCCACCACATCAAGTAACTCCATGAAAGCCTTCCACTTGACCGAAAGCAGCTTGCCATTGGTCATCCATGTCAGAGTCGTCTCGACATCCATCCCAAGATGGACGGTGGCATAGAATTGAGCCACTAAATCTGCATCGAAATCCTTGTTGAATTGCATGATCTTGAGAATGTTCAGCTGAGTGCACATCTGAAGGGCTTCTCCAAAGTACTCCGGGTCCTTCTCCATAGCATCAGTGTCAATGGAGCGAACATCAACAAAAAGATTCTTCTTCGCCTTGATCACATCAAAGTAGATGGCAAACTGAAAACGGATCCAGAACGTGCAGTTGACCAAAGTGGGTTCTTGGTCCATTGCATAGGGGTTGCGGCGACGCTTCTCCCAAAACTCCTTGTTGGTCATCTCAGTCACAGTCTTCCCCTTTGGCTTGTTGGCGGATCGCTTTGATTGCTAAGGAGGTGGAGGAACACTTGCAGATGCACTTGCTGGAGGCGGTTGGGTGCTCGAGGAACCACCGGCTGGCTCTGAGGTGCAGTAGCGTTTTGATATAGCACGCCCGGGGTTGATACGGCGACCTTGCTGCTCGGAATGGTCATCACCTGGAGCCAAACACAAGAACACGCAAAACAACCAGAACGAACGAGCATAAGCCAACAAACTCAACAAAAAGGATCAAAGTAAGGCAGGAAAAAGATGGAATTTGGCATGCAGCGGTAGTACCGTGACATGCCCGCGGTAGTACTCCTCCAAGCGGTAGTACCACCCCAAAGAGAGCGGTAGTACCGCTCGAGGTCAAGCGGTAGTACCGCTCCAATGAGAGCGGTAGTACTGCTCTAGGCAGAGAAACAGCAGTTTCCTACAGCACGAGGTGGTGAAACAGCGGTTTCCTACTACCGTGGTCAGATCCAGCACTACCGGCCTACCAAATTCAAAAATATTCCTACCAAACTCTAATCGAGATAGTCTGGTTGCCTTCTCCAACCAACTCAAGCCTTGATTTGGCCAAAAATCTAGAGATGCAACCACCATTGCCCCTAAGAAACAAGATCTGAAAAAGAGACAAAAGGAAAGAAGGAACGGGGGCAATACCGGCATCCATGGGAAGAGAACGGGGTGGGGATCGACTCCACCAAAGGAAATGGAGAGGAACGCCCCGAGGACGGAGATCCGCCGGAGCCCTCCCACGGCGAGTGGAGGCTGGAGAGAGGAAGAGGAAAGAGGGGGCGAAGTGAATGGGTATGGGGGAGAAGAAACCTCCCCCTGCCCCGACTTAACCCCCCTGGTCCCGTCCCTCAGCGGTAGTACTGCTCATGAGCGGTAGTACCGCGCACCACCAGCGGTAGTACCGCCCAGCATGCCATGGAAACCAAACCAACAAGGCTTTGCTCGTAGGAACGACAAAAATGGTAAGAGAAAAAGAGCCAGCAAAAAGACCAAGACACAGCTCTTCAAACGAGGGCGGTGGCCGAGGCCACCTATGTTTGAGTCAAAGGGTATGGCGCCGCGAAGATTTTAACCTTGGGCCGGCCTCCGGGCGCTCCTGGTAGGGCTGCTCTGCTCCTACACAAACCAACAGTCAGATCTCAGCAAAGAAAGAGTATCCATGCATGCCTAACAGCGCAAAGCGAGCCATATACTTACGCTGGGGGCTGCTCTGGAGAACAGTTGCCGGGACCGGCAAGGTTGTCTCGGACGCACCCCCTGCTGTCGCGGTGGGTTCGTCCTCGATGACAATCACCGGGACCTTGGCTCTCTTCGCTGCTCTCTGGGCCAGAGTCCTAAAAAGGAATAAGTTCAGAGTAAAGCAAATGAGATACAAGACAAAACAGCAAGAATTGAAGAACTACAAGTACAACAAGAGAATCTTACTCTTCTTCTTCCTCGTCGGAGCTGAACGCGGAGAAGTCGAAGTCCGGCTCACGTCCGGCACGAGGAGGCGGAGGAGTAGTTTCCCTTGGCCGCTTGGCGGGAACAGTGGCGGTGGTCTGAGACAACCCCGCTCCGGCTGCCGCCGCGGCGTGAGAAGCGGCAGGAGCAGAAGCGGTGGTCCGAGTGGACCCCGCTCCAGTTGCCGCCGCAGCGTGAGGTGCTCCCGCAGCAACAGTGCTTGCCGCGGTGGAGCATGTCACGCGGCGCGGCGACTGTTCACTCGCCCGCCGCCCCGCTACATCCCCGGCCTTGCGGAGACGCCTTCTTGGTGGGGATGGAGGCTCTGCTTGTGGTGAGCTGCGTGAAGATGAGGAGGAAGAGGAGTTGATCTCCAGCGAGCCGCTCGTATCCTTGGCGGGCTTGCTCGACTCGACGTCATGCCCGGCAAGCTCTTTCTCGCCGACGAGCTCCTCTCGCTCGGCACGGCTTGCCGCCTCTGCTGCCTCTGCCTCCTCCACGGTGAATCCAAATTCGCCCGCGGCTGCGGCTGCCGCTGCCTCTTCCAGCCTAGTGGCGCTGCGTGTCATCTCCGCATCGGTGGTGTCGTGGGTGAGGCTATTCTTTTCGTTGGAGCGGAGCGGCACTTCTACCAAGCCGTCAAAGAACTCCTGCACGACGTCGTCTGCAGGCTCTTGCGAAGTTGGGACAATTCCATGCGAATCGCACAGCGGCATCATTGCACGGATGCGGTCGAGCGCGGAGTTGTTGCACAGCGGAACGACACCCTTTGGCAACCTGAACACTTCGGGATGTTGAGGGTCGTACTTGAACAGCTCCTGGAGCATCACGTTAAGCTCCAGAACAGTGAAGTTGAAGTGGAGGCCCGGACGCAGCCTCATGATATCCGCCACATTCTTGAATTCCCAGGCGGGTCTCCTCCGTTCCTGCAGGGGGGCGATGCGGCGGCGAAGAAACTCTGCGCCAACAGCGCCTACAGTGAGCCCGGCAAGCCTGAGGCGTTGGATCCGGGTGACGGTAATCTTCAGCCTATCGTCTTCTGGGGCCACGTCACTCCAATCGCTGCCGCGTGCTACTGGGGCTTGGCACCGGGCGGTAAACGGCTGCGGATTCTCCTCGACAACCCAGCACCAGTCTGCTCTCCATTCCTCCCGCTTGCCGCGGAACTCTCCCTCCAGATAAGTGTCCTTCTTGCCGGCCCTCGAGATCCAGGCGATTCTGCCGGATAAAGGCTCTCCTCTCTCTACTTGGGGCATAAAGAAGTGGCGAAAAAGGGCTACATTGGGATAGACTCCGACAAAGTTTTCGCAGAGATGTGCGAAAACTGCCATGGTCAGAACAACATTGGGGGTGAAGTCAAGGAGGCAAAACCCGTAGGTGTTCATAATATCGCAGAAAAACTCAGAGAAAGGCGGGCAGAGCCCGCAGTAGAAGAACAAGGCGAAGAAAGGATATCCATTTGGAGCCATTTTCCAAGCGGCGGCTGGAAGTACCTTCATGCGCGGATGCGCTCGCGTCTCCGTCGACCAGAAGAGGTAGTAATTCTCCCTCAGCTCCCTCGCGGCGAGCTTGGGGGGGAAGATTGCCCGCTCCTTTCGCAGCGCCGCAAGCCGCTGCGCCTCAGTAGACTTCACAACCTTCCCTTTGTCGGCTCTCGGAGCCATGGCGGAAGTGGTGGAGGAGGTCGACGGCGTTGGTGGTGCTGGTGGCGATGGGGGGCGGGGCGCTGCTCTCTTTCAGCTTTGGGAAGACGAGGGAGCGGCGGAGGTTTCCGAGATTGGAGTAGCAATCGGCGAATGGGCGAACTACCCCTGTTTCCCATGCTTATAAAGAGGGAGGGGGCGGACGTTCCGCCTTTCCGAATAAAGAAACCACCCACGATCTCTCCCACGACGCCGCATTCAACGCGTGCCATTCGGGGAGGGCGCGGTGGATACGGGGAGAGATACGGCGTAACCCAGGCCGCGCGTGCCCGTGCCCTGTTTTGGGCCTGGCCCAACAGCGCTCGGCACCGTGTATGGCCCAGGCCCGGGGGCTCCTGTCGGTGTACTAGAGTAGGGGTACCGTAGTATCCCGAACTTGTGCACGGGCAGTCACAGCAAGGCTTGCCGGGTGACCGCCAAGGTCCTCCGTGGTTCCTTTGGAGCCATTCAAGGACAAAGTATCCAAGCCAAGGAGACAGGACCCCGGCAAGAGGAGCTTGCCGGGAAGGCCAACCAAGGCATCTCAAGGAACTTGCCGCGACGCGCCACGCGTCCCGGCAAGGCCCGGTGAGCGACAACCTCCCGGACGCGACAAGACAATGACCGCGGCAAGGCGCTTGCCGCGGCAAGCCACCACTCTATGCCCGTGCTCCAGCACATCCACCAACGTGTCGCTCTGGGGCCCTTCCAGGCGTACGTGGCGGGAGGCTGTGCAGCCAGCGGTGCGCGGTGGCAAGCGGCGCTGACAAGATTGCTATCGTGGCGAGCGGTGGCGTCCCTGATGGTCCCTTTTGCACTATTTAGGCGATGCAGACGGGCATTTAATGCCCCGGTCCCCTGCCGTCAGGGTTAGGTATGATACACTGTAGCAGGTAGCCTTACCAACCGCAACACCTTTCCATTTTTACCCTTGTCTACGTTGCCACCTGTCGGTGACCCCTTGAGCATATAAAAGGAGGCCCATGCGCAACATAGAGGGGGGAGGAAGAGAACACTCACGCTTGGTCTCGTTAGCTGCTGGGGTGTACTGTAGCACTCCGCGCTCCCGAGCAAGAACTCAATACAAACCACAAAGCAGGAGTAGGGTTTTACGCATCCGTGCGGCCCGAACCTGGGTAAACTGCTCGTGTGCTTCGCCTCGATCCGCTCTTCGTGCGACCCTCGCCCCCGCCGAACCGAAAGGGACTCGGTCCGCCGGTCCCATAGGTGCTCGTGGATTAGTCCCCCGACAATGAGTTTTTGTCCGAAACCCTGATACTTCAAAAGAGATTGTCCATTTTGTACATGAAGTGCTTCCAGTTTTTGTCGTAACCCTCTCAACTTTTTAGCACATGCTATGTGGGTGAAATGATGTTACCATGCCAAATTTCAACCTTTTTAGAGTTCATTTGTAGTGCTTTTCAATTTCAGGGTCATATAGCTCAAAAAATCAGTAAATGCATGAAAAATAACAAATGAAGTCAGAAAGGGTTGAAAATTGATGACGTGGCATTGAATGGTGCATACTGAACGCACAAAAAGTACACGTTTCAAATGCCAAAACACATAAGTACCCTAACTATTACAAAGATTCCCTACGTTTGTCCAAATTGGGACTTTCTAGATATATAAGTCCAGAAACTCACTATAGAAGAAAGTGATGATAGTGAAGCCGATCACATCCCAGAGTGGGGTCTTTGGGCCGTGTGAAACTTTTTTTCTTCGCGTGTGTCCCCTTGCACCGTAACCATGGACAATCTTCATCATTTAACTGGATGCTCAGGTCAGTATTCACTCTGAATGGAGCAATTTCATCAAACTTTTCATAATCTTCTGATATGTCTGTCTTGTCATCCACTTCCATGAAGTTTCTTTTCAGGGTCATAAGAACTATGTGGCACTTTGGCTCATCGTATGATGTATTCGCTTCCTTATCTTTTCTTTTTCTCAGCTTGGTAGACATGTCCTTCACATAGAATACCTGTGCCACATCACTGGCTAGGACGAATGGTTCGTCTGCGTACGCAAAACTGTTGAGATCCGCTGTTGTCATTCCGTACTGCGGGACTTCCGTTACCCCGGCTCGTGTCATATTGACCCATTTGCACCGAAAAAAGGGATGTTCAAACCACGTCCATAGTCAACTTCCCATATGTCCTTTATGTAACCATAATATGTGTCCTTTCCCATCTTGGTTGCTGCATCAAAGCGAACACCACTGTTTTCGTTGGTGCTCTTCTTATCTTGGGCGATCATGTAAAATGTATTTCCATTTATCTTGTACCCTTTGAAAGTCATTATATTCGAAGATGGTAACTTGGACAGCAAGTACAAGTCATCTTCAATGGCGGCGTCATGCATGACACGTGTCTACAACCAACCGGCAAAAGTCCCCATTTGTTCACGTGTAATCCAGTCGTCAGACTGCTCCGGGTGTTTGGAGCGTAGAAAATTCTTGTGTTCCTCCATATACGGAGCCACCAAGGCGGAATTCTGTAGAACTGTGTAGTGTGCTGAAGTGAGATAATGCCCATCCATACATATTATTTGATTCCCTCCTAGCGTGCCTTTTCCACCCAGTCTGCCCTTATGCCGCGATTCAGGGACACCAATCGACTTAAGGTCAGGAATAAAGTCAATACAAAACTCAATGACCTCCTCATTTTCATGGCTCTTGGAGATGCTTCCTTCTAGCCTAGCATGGTTATGAACATATTTCTTTAAGACTCCCATGAACCTCTCAAAGGGGAACATATTGTGTAGAAATACAGGACCAAGAACATTAATCTCTTCGCATATGTGAACTAGGAAGTGCGTCATGATGTTGAAGAAGGATGGTGGGAACACCAACTCAAAACTGACAAGACATTGCACCAAATCATTCTCTAACCATAGTATAATTTCTGGATCAATTACCTTTTGATAGATTGCATTGAGGAATGCACATAGCTTCACAATGGCTAATCGAACATTTTCTGGTAGAAGCCCCCTCAATGCAACCGGAAGTAGTTGCGTCATAATCATGTGGCAGTCATGAGACTTTAGGTTATGGAACTTTTTCTCTGCCATGTTTATTATTCCCTTTATATTTGACGAGAAGCCAGACGGTACCTTCAAACTGATCAGGCATTCAAAGAAGATTTCCTTCTCTTCTTTGGTAAGAGCGTAGCTGGCATGACCCTGATGTATGCCCTCTTTTCTGTGCATATGTTGCTGGCCCTCCCGTGCCTCCAGTGTATATTTTGTCTTCCCATACACACCCAAGAAGCCAAGTAGGGTCACGCAAAGATTCTTCATCGCGTGCATCACATCAATTGCAGAGCGGACCTCTAGGTCTTTCCAATAGGGCACGTCCCAAATATTGATTTCTTATTCCACATGGGTGCGCGTCCGTCAACGTCATTCGGAACAGGTTGTCTTCTAAGACCCTTTCCAAAGATTGCCTTAAATCCTTGACCATATCATGTACATCAGCACCAGTACGGTGGCGAGGCTTCGTCCGGTGATCCGCCTCACGTTTGAAATTCCTACGGGATGGCTGCTCAGAAGAAATCGACGATGTCCCAGGTACATATTGTCGGTATCATCCAAACAGTGCGTGCATGCGCCGTATCACTTTTTTGTCTGTCCTGAAATGTTACTGAGAGCAGACCAATCATTGATGGTCACGAACAGCAACACCTTTAGGTCAAATTCTTCCCCCATGTCCTCATACCACGCACGTACACCTTTTTCATTCCGTAGATGTAAGAGTTCTTCAACTAATGGCCTTAGATACGCATCAATGTCATTGCCGGGTTGCTTAGGGCCTTGGATGAGCACTGGCATCATAATGAACTTCCGCTTCATGCACAACCAAGGATGAAGGTTATACATACATAGAGTCATAGGCCATGTGGTATGGTTGCTGCTCTGCTCCCCAAAAGGATTAATGCCATCTGCGCTTAGACCAAACCATACGTTCCTTGCGTCACCTACAAAGTTCTCCCTGTACTTTCTCTTGATTTTTCTCCACGGCGCCCCGTCAGCGGGTACTCTCAACTTCCCGTCTTTCTTATGGTCTTCTCTGTGCCATCGTATCGCCTTGACATGCTCTTTGTTTCCGAACAAATGTTTCAACGGTGGTATTATAGGATCTTACACCTTTGTAGGAATCTTCTTCCTGGGTGGTCTCCCTCGACATCACCAGGGTCATCACGGCTGATCTTGTAGCACAATGCAGCGCATACTGGGCACGCGTTCAAATCCACGTACTCACCGTGGTAGAGGATGCAGTCATTAGGGCATGCATGTATCTTCTGCACCTCTAACCCTAGAGGGCAGACAACCTTCTTTGCTTCGTACATACTCTCGGGCAATTTTTTGTCCTTTGGAAGCATCTTCTTTAACAGTACCAGCAACTTTCCAAATCCCTTGTTAGATACACCATTATCTGCCTTCCATTTGCAGCAATTCCAGTGTGGTGCCCAACTTTTTCTTGTTAGCTTCGCAATTCGGGTACAACAATTTCTTGTGATCCTCTAACATGTGCTACAACTTCTTCTTCTCCTTTTCACTTGCGCAGTTTCTCTCTGCATCGGCAATGGTCCGACCTAGATCATCAGCTGGCTCATCTTATGCCTCTTCTTCAGCTTCTTCTTGCATTGTCGGCTCAGATTCTTCCTGCATTGCCAGCTCAGCTTCTTCCCCCATTATTGTTTCATCGTATTCACAGAACCCATGACCAGGATAGCTATTGTTGTCCTCTTCTTCATTGTCTTCCATCATAACCCCTCTTTCTCCGTGCTTGGTGCAAACATTATAGTGGGACATGAAACGGGACTTAAACAGGTAGACGTGAATGGTTTTTAGTTAGAGTAATTCTGACCATTCTTACAGCCAGCACATGGACAAGGCATAAAACCATCTGCCCACTTGTTTGCCTTAGCCGCAAGCAGAAAAGTATGCACGCCATCAACGAAATGGGGAGAGCATCAGTCATCGTACATCCATGGACGACTCATATTCATTACACAGCACCGAAAAGACCAAATTAATACAAGTTCATACATAAAGTTCATACAACACTTATTCTCATAAAACAAACATACAAATAACTCTCTAGCTAAAGCGTTTAAATGCAACAACAAATGCGATCAAGATCGCAACTAAGGTAACAATTGATCCAACAACATAATGATACCAAGCCTCACTATCAAAGGCATATTTTCTAATCTTTCTAATCTTCAAGCGCATCTTCTCCATCTTGTTCTTGTGATCATCGACGACATCGACAACATGCAACTCTAACTCCATCTTCTCCCCCTCAATTCTTTTCAATTTTTCTTTCAAATAGTCATTTTCTCTTTCAATAAATTTAACCTCTCGACAATAGGGTTGCTTGGAATTTCCGGTTCACACACCCCCTAGATAAAAATATCTATGCGAACTTGATGGGCATAATTTGTCATAAACACGAAATGCAAAAATAGTTATAAAAGAAAATATACCACATCCGAATCATAACCCTGACGAGGGCCGACGGGGACATATATCAAAACCATGGCACTATGAATAACATACAACATATGGGTAAGGTAAATATACAAGTAACTATATATCTAAATCACACAAACATGATTTTTTTATATGAAAAAGATAAGAACAAGATGCTCACCACAAGGAAGTGCCGGCGACGGGACGGTGCGGGCGCGACGGTGGTTATGACGGAGACGGGAAGGCACTAAGTACACCACACCTACATATGCAAACTAAGAGTTATTTTGACCTCAAATTGCATATAAATCAAATACTACCACATATAATTCCTTCCAAAATAAAACCCACAAATCACTACACTTATAGAGCATTGCAAGAGCTAATCTAGCAATGAGAGATGAAAGGACAAAGTTGCTAACCTTTGTGATCACTTGAATGGATGGGGTGCCTTCAAATCTTCACAAATTTTGGCAAAAATGGAGTGTAAGCTCGAGAGAGGAGGAGGAAGAAAACAGAGGAGAGGGGAAAGGGGAAGAACATGGCGCTCGGGCTTGACGAAGGGGTTTATATAGGATGACCATTAGTGCCGGTTGGTTGTATGAACCGAGACTAAAGGTGCATCTCTAGTCCCGGTTCGTACAACCAACCAGTACTAAAGGTGTTGGTGGGGCCCCAGCCTGACACAAGCCTGCCACCATGTCTTTAGTACCAGTTCGTGGCACGAACCAGTACTAAAGGTTCGCCATGTACCGGTACTAATGTTTGCCGCCCGCCTAGCTGTTGGAACCGACACTAATGGTCACATTATTAGTGCCGGTTCAGCAACAAACTGGGACTAATGTGCTTCACATTAGGCCCTTTTTCTACTAGTGCAAACACACCACAATTAGTCCTTCTCGCGTTTAAAAGAAATGAAGAAAAAGACTGGATCACGGTCATGAAGCCTAGTCAAGTTAGAAAGCTGATCATAGCAGACCAGACACGATCGCCGCTGTCTCGCACATCGGTACCACCTTCAGCAACGGATCGAGCACCGAGAGTTGCTCTAGAACTGACAGCGGCAGCAGCTCAGTCTGATCTAGCAGAGGATTGGGCATTGACCGCATCAGCGGATCAATCTGATCTCCCAGAGGATCGGGCATCGACACGGGCACCTGCTCCGGCACCAACACCAGCTCTACAAGGAGCACCATCTCTGGCAGCAGCAGCGGCACTACCAGTCGCACTGGCACGGGCACCAGCAATGGCTTCGGAACTTGCACCAACACTTGCACTTGCATCTGCTCCGGCCCGTGCAGCGGCAACGGAACCAGAAGTTGCACCGGCAATAGACTGGGATGTAGTTCACACTTCATATACCAAAGACCTTACAAAAAACGACATGTCCACCTTCTCGGTAAGCATTGGCCACCCAACTGCATCGTTCTTTTTTCTTTCCATGTTGTTTCACATGATTCACTATGTTGATCTAACTGTTTGTTTACGTCTACTTGTTTGCAAATAGAGAATTCCTAGAGCAACGAGGGAGTCATTCAACAATCCGGGCGACTGTGGCCAAGTTTCTCTTACCATGCGCAGCCTTGGTGCGAATGAACCTGCTCAATATACCGTAAGTACAAAGGATGGTCGCATGATGATTGATGCTAAAGGATGGTCAGGGTTCAAATCTAAATCATATCTTGCGATAGGGGATGATGTCAAAATCAAACTTTCTCGGCACGGAGAGCTGGTCCAAATCAACTTTGAAATTCTTCATTAGCAGCACGCAACTGCCGAACTGATCTATCTTCCGAGAGACTTTGATGTAATAGTCTGGCATGGTGAAACAAGTGTCCTGTGTGTATAAGTAGTACGACAGTATTATTTATCACATGGTATATCATTGATAGAATTACAATTCTAAGTGTTGGTTAGGAACCGTAGTTCGATTTCATTCCAACCGCTGTCGTGCTTTATTCAATTTTTTGTATTCACCTTGCGAAAGCATCTAAAACCAGTGTTGTACCAATCACTTGCAACATGAAAAGCGCTGGGGTAGAACACATGGGCCCCCAAACATGCAGGCCCACCGGACTGTGGCCCAAAGTCCAGAACTGTGAGCCTGTCTGAGTATTATATTCTCAGTTGAACCGCCATAATGCCCGTGCGTTGCACGTAACATCAAGATGCATTTGTATGAGTATTTTATCTTGTGAGAGAAAAGGATGAATGAGGGAAGGCCTTATTTGCAAATGTGAAGAGGTGTGTGGGTACCTTTTTGCGAAATTGCCTTAGTTTCCTTCCTATCCGTCAGATATAAATCGGACGGCCTATATTGCAAGATGGCAGGCACACCATCATCACCAACTCGTCTATACTATGTTAAAAAAATTCTGTTTTTTATAATTATATATGTTATATATATTCCCCTTGTTTTTTCTTATGTATAGAGTTGTGATATAAAAGATTTTTATATTTCTTTACGGAGGGAGCATCTCTTTGTCAAAAATATATTTATGTGTAACTAGTTACTCTTGTATTTCTACTTCCTTTCACTGATATGTGGGGCATCCGGCAATGGGGTCCACGTGCCATATTCACCAAATTAGAGTGCACAACTGCACGGTAGACACACCCCGGTCGTAGCGCTGCAGTAATGCCCAATGAGCCGTCAAATCACAAAAAACCACCTTTCCAGCTTTAGGAGTAAGCTGGATGGACGAAGCGGAAATATTTCACTGGGCCTGAATCCCCTTCTCCCTCGTCTGCTTGTTCAGGAAAAAACCCATCTCGGCGATTTCATAGGGTTTTCTCATGGAGAACCAAGTATGAATTCTTCATCCATCCCCGATAAATCCAAGTGCCTTGGTCGCGGGTAATCCTAGGATGGCAGCCGCCGCCGTTGATGAATTTTTCTTCCTACTGAATCTAGTGTGTTTCATTTGCAGTGCCCAAAGTGTAAGGACCCTACAGGTTTCTGCGCCCTCCGTGAGATGCCACACTTGTTCCTTCTCATCCTAACATAGGATTTTAAAACGCGCACAGTATGTTCCTAGAATCCTCTTTTCTATCTGAGAGGGTGGGGTTTTTTGAACATGCTGTTGACTAATTTGGAAATTTGGATTGCTATATTTGGATAAAAGGTACTAGTACCATGGTCAACACTGATGTGAAGGAGGAAATTATTTCTAGATTTGGATAGGGAATACATTGTGTTCTCATATTATTTTTCCTGCAGTGCATTACTTGCTCTACCAGAACACATGTACTCAAGATGCTCGGCCTTGCCATAACTGAATACACTAGTTTAATGGTCACAGTGAAGACAAGCCATGGATATAAGTTCCGAGTTGGGTTCATGAACCAAGAAGATCGCTGCTTTTTTTATGGCCGAACTTGGATAAACTTTCTCAAGTGTTACAGACTGAAAGTTAGCACACGAATGTTGATTGAAATAGAAGAACCTGGTCTCATCTTCACTGCGATCTTCCACCCCAACGTTGTTCCAATTGTTCATCCATGTTAGTTTTGTATCTGGTTCTTGCTTGTTGCCTCGATTACTTCTTAATCCACCTATTCTGTCTAACTAATCACAATTTAACTTTAGAAGTAGCAACGAATCTCTCATGAAGATGCTACTTCTAACTAATATTTTCTTATAATTGGTGGCACGTGTAGGATTTTTTAGAGTTAAGCAGGCTACTCGTTTGTTATTCTGTAAGAACTCGGCTGCTACTGATGGCACTGAAGTTGACTGGGATGACATCCACAAGGTCCTAGACTTTATTGATCATCTTGAGGTTCTTGTGGAGCGTTTCAATGGTGGAAGGCCACATGGGATATGTGTGCCACTGCTGCACTCGATGAACATGTCCATCTGTGTCGAGAAACTTATGGTAAGAGATGTTTTCTATTATATATGTTGTTCATAAACTATTGCTTATACACAGTTTTATAGCTGTGATCTTCTTGAAACAGAAACTGCACAGTTCTATTGTTCCTATACAGATGCCTGACCATGGTCGGGTCAGACTTGCGCTTGGTCACAACATGATGTTTATGTCGACCTACTTCATTCCCCTTGGAGGTGAAAAGATACTTATTCATGGGTGGTCTCAAATAATGAAGGCTTGTCCATCTTGGAGAATAGGACAGAAGATTATGTTCCTGCTTTTCCATGGCTCTAAAGGAAATATCATGTTTATTTAACACATTGCCAGATGAAGCCTCTTTCAAAAGGTTGTGGATGCGTGGGGTGGCGCCTAGGCCTTGTCCTAGGGCTTGGCGGCCTCACCCTTGGTTAATTGTAGGAAAAGTAGCACTGTTCGAGGTGTGCTTTGTACGCTTGAACCTGTATAAGTACTCATACTGCTTTCAGCTATGGTTGTTAAGTGCCCCTGTTGGTTTCAGTTAAGGTTGTTAAGTACTCCTACTGCTTTTATAGTATGTCGTGTTTCTTCAGTCCTGTCTTCCTCCAGCCGCCAAAACCAAACCAGTGCTGGTGGGGCTGGCTGCGCCTTGATACATCTCCAATGTATCTATAATTTTTGACTGTTACATGCTATTATATTATCCGTTTTGGATGTTAATGGGCTTATTTATACACTTTTATATTATTTTTGGGACTAACCTACTAACCCAAGGCCCAGTGCAAATTGCTGGTTTTTTGCCTGTCTCAGTGTTTCGCAGAAAAGGAATATCAAACGGAATCCAAACGGAATGAAACCTTTGGGAGAGTTATTTTTGGAACAAACGTGATCCAGAGGACTTGGAGTGGACGTCAAGAAATCAACGAGGAGGCCACGGGGCAGGGAGGCGTGCCTGCCCCCCTGGGCGCGCCCCCATCCTCATGGGCCCCTTGTAGCTCCACCTACCTACTTCTTCCTCCTATATATGTCCATATACCCCGAAAACGTCCAGAAGCACCACGAAACCCTATTTCCACTGCCTGAACCTTATGTACCCAAGAGATCCCATCGTCGGGCCTTTTCCGGAGCTCCGTCGGAGGGCGAATCGATCACAGAGGGCTACTACATCAACACCATAGCCTCTCCGATGATGTGTCAGCAGTTTACCACAGACCTTCGGGTCCATAGTTATTAGCTAGATGGCTTCTTCTCTCTTTGGATCTCAATAAAAATTTCTCCTCGATCTTCTTGGAGATCTATTTGATGTAACTCTTTTTGCGGTGTGTTTGTAAAGATCCGATGAATTGTGGGTTTATGATCAAGTTTATCTATGAACAATATTTGATTCTTCTCTGAAATCTTTTATGTATGATTGGTTATCTTTGCAAGTCTCTTCGAATTATCAGTTTGGTTTGGCCTACTAGATTGATCTTTCTTGCAATGGGAGAAGTGCTTAGCTCTGGGTTCAATCTTGCGGTGTCCTTTCCCAGTGACAGCAGGGGCAGCAAGGCACGTATTGTATTGTTGCTATCAAGGATAAGAAGATGGGGTTTATATCATATTGCTTGAGTTTATCCCTCTACATCATGTCATCTTGCTTAATGCGTTATTCTGTTCTTATGAACCTAATACTCTAGATGCATGCTGGATAGCGGTCATTGTGTGGAGTAATAGTAGTGCATGCAGAATCGTTTCGGTCTAATTATCGCGGACGTGATGCCTTTTTACATGATCATTCCTAGATATTCTCATAATTATGCACTTTTCTATCAATTGCTCGACAGTAATTTGTTCACCCACCGAAATACTTATGCTGTCTTGAGAGAAGCCACTAGTGAAATCTATGGCCCCCGAGTCTATCTTTTATCATATAAGTTTCCAATCTATTTTATTTCGCAATCTTTACTTTCAATCTATATCATAAAAATACCAAAAATGTTTATCTTATTACTATTATCTCTATCAGATCTCACTCTCGTAAGTGACCGTGAAAGGATTAACAACCCTTTTATCGTGTTGGTTGCGAGGTTCTTATTTGTTTGTGTAGGTACGAGGGACTTGCGTGTAGTCTCCTACTGGATTGATACCTTGGTTCTCAAAAACTGAGGGAAATACTTACGCTACTTTACTGCATCACCCTTTCCTCTTCAAGGCAAAACCAACATAGTGCTCAAGAGGTAGCAAGAAGGAATACTGGCGCCATTGCCGGGGAGGCGTACACCAAGTCAAGCCAAGATTCGATCTCCCACCAACGTGCGATTTCTGGCACCGTTGCCGGGGAGACCATGCACAAGTCAAGACATACCAAGTACCCATCATAAACTATTTTCCCTCGCATTACATTATTTGCCATTTGCCTCTCGTTTTCCTCTCTCCAACTTCACCCTTGCCATTTCATTTGCCTCTCTTTCCGTTCGTCTTTTTTTGCTTGTTTCTTGTGTCCCATGTGCCGTCATGGCCAATCCTTTATCTACTCCTTTGTATCCCAAGAATGAAGTTCTTAATTTTAAACAAAGGGAGGGAGAAAATCTAAAAGATGCTTGGTACAGAATTTGCAATGCTCAAAATAGATCTACTAGGAAGCAATCTACTTTTGTCCTTCATCGCAATTTTTATGTAGGCGTCACCCCTTGGAATAGATATATTCTTGACAACATTACCGGAGGGAATTTCTTGGGTAGCCATACTTTTGATTCTTATAATACTATGTTATATTTGTTTGGCCCACCACCTCTTTTGGTTAATGGAACAGTTTTAACTTTGGAACATGTTATGCAAAGGCTGGAAATTATTGAAAATAAAGTTACCACTATAGAATTGATTGAAAATTTGGATAAAAAGATCCACAAACAAATTATCCAATACAGATCTAAGGTAGGAGTTGCTCTTAAAAAATTTAAAGAAAAGGAACCATAGTTAATGAAAGATAGATCAAGATTCCACAAGAATTGATAAAATTGAGAATATTATTACCAACTTAGGGTCTGCCTTTGCTTTCGTGAAAATACTCCAAAACCTTCTAATGCTAAATTTTCCAAATTGATGTACGTTCCTAAAAATAAGGGTGAAACTTCTAGTAAGGGAAATGCGGATCTCAAATCCATAAGTGTTCACCCCAACTTTCTCACTATCATTAAGGAACCTCTTGCTACAAATGATTTTCTCGATTCTTGCCTAGGAGTTTGATCATTAATAAAATAAGGAAACTCCTAAGGGTTATAAGTGTTCTATTGAAGAATTGCATACCAAATATTATAATTCATAGATCTATCCTTACTTTTATGCCTAACTAGGGGCGTTATACAAAAGCGCTTGTTGGGACGCAACACAATTTTATTTTTGTTTCTTGCTTTTTGGTTCTGTTTAGTAATAAATAATTTATCTAGCCTCTGTTTAGATGTGGTTTTATGTTTTTAATTAGTGTTTGTGCCAAGTAGAACCTTTGGGAAGACTTGGGTTAAGTCTTTGCGATCTTGCTGCAAAAAACAGAAACTTTAGTGCTCACGAGATTTGCTGCCATTTCTTACTAGAGAGTGATATTAGGTTGATTATTTTTGCAGATGATTAATAGATGAATTCCTCACGTCCAGAAATTTATATCAGAATTTTTGGAGTTACAGAAGTATTCGAAACCTACAGATTACTAAAGACTGTTCTGTTTTTAACAGATTCTGTTTTCGCGTGTTGTTTGCTTATTTTGATGAATCTATGGCTAGTATCGGAGGTTATAAACCATAGAGAAGTTGGAATACAGTAGGTTTAACACCAATATAAATTAATAATGAGTTCATTACAGTACCTTAAGTGGTGGTTTGTTTTCTTATACTAACGGAGCTCATCAGATTTTCAGTTTAAGTTTTGTGTTGTGAAGTTTTCAAGTTTTGGGTAAAGATTTGATGGATTATGGAATAAGGAGTGGCAAGAGCCGAAGCTTGTGGATTCTCAAGGCACCCCAAGGTAAATTTTGAGGACAACCAAAAGCCTAAGCTTGGGTATGCCCCGGAAGGCATCCCCTCTTTCGTCTTCTTCTATTGGTAACTTTACTTGAGGCTATATTTTTATTCACCACATGATATGTGTTTTGCTTGGAGCGTCTTGTATGATTTGAGTCTTTGATTTTTAGTTTACCACAATCATCCTTTCTGTACACACCTTTTGGGAGACACACACATGAATTGGAATTTATTAGAATACTCTATGTGCTTCACTTGTATCTTTTGAGCTAGATAATTTTGCTCTAGTGCTTCACTCATACCTTTCTAAAGCACGGTGGTGGTTTTATTTTATAGAAATTATTGATCTCTCATGCTTCACTTATATTATTTTGAGAGTCCTTTAGAAAATCATGGTAATTTTCTTTGCTTATAAAATTAGTCCTAATATGATAGGCATCCAAGATGAGTATAATAAAAACTATCATAAAAATTGCATTGAATACTATGAGAAGTTTGATACTTGATGATTGTTTTGAGATATGAAGATGGTGATATTAGAGTCATGCTAGTTGAGTAGTTGTGAATTTGAGAAATACTTATTCTAAAGTTTGTGATTCCCATAGCATGCACGTATGGTGAACCGTTATGTGATGAAGTCGGAGCATGATTTATTTATTGATTGTCTTCCATATGAGTGGCAGTCGGGGACGAGCGATGGTCTTTTCCTACCAATCTATCCCCCTAGGAGTATGCGTGTAGTACTTTGTTTCGATGACTAATAGATTTTTGCAATAAGTATGTGAGTTCTTTATGACTAATGTTGAGTCCATGGATTATACGCACTCTCACCCTTCCACCATTGCTAGCCTGTCTAGTACCGCGCAAATTTCGCCAGTACCATAAACCCACCATATACCTTCCTCAAAACAGCCACCATACCTACCTATTATGGCATTTCCATAGCCATCCCGAGATATATGGCCATGCAACTTTCCACCGTTCCGTTTATTAGGACACACTTCATCATTGTCATATTGCTTTGCATGATCATGTAGTTGACATTGTATTTGTGGCAAAGCCACCGTTCATAATTCTTTTATACATGTCACTCATGAGTCATTGCACATCCTAGTACACCGCCGGAGGCATTCACATAGAGTCATATTTTGTTCTAAGAATTGAGTTGTAATTCTTGAGTTGTAAGTAAATAAAGTGTGATGATCATTATTATTAGAGCATTGTCCCATGTGATGAAAGGATGATGGAGACTATGTTTCCCCCACAAGTCGGGATGAGACTCTGGAAGAAAAATAAAAAAAGGAAAAGAAAAAGAGGCCATAAAAAAAGAGAAAAGGCCCAAATAAAAAATGAAAAATGAGAGAAAAAGAGAGAAGGGACAATGTTACTATCCTTTTACCACACTTGTGCTTCAAAGTAGCACCATGATCTTCATGATAGAGGGTCTCCTATGTTATTATTTTCATATACTAGTGGGAATTTTACATTATAGAACTTGGCTTGTATATACCAATGATGGGCTTCCTCAAAATGCCCTATGTCTTCGTGAGCAAGCGAGTTGGATGCACACCCACTTAGTTTCTTTTTGATCTTTCATACACTTATAGCTCTAATGCATCCGTTGCATGGCAATCCCTACTCACTCACATTCATATCTATTGATGGGCATCTCCATAGCCTGTTGATACGCCTAGTTGATGTGAGACTATCTTCTCCTTTTTTTCTTCTCCACAACCACCATTCTATTCCACCTATAGTGTTATGTCCATGGCTCACGCTCATGTATTGCGTGAAGATTGAAAAAGTTTGAGAACATAAAAAGTATGAAACAATTGCTTGGCTTGTCATCGGGGTTGTGCATGATTTAAATATTTTGTGTGGTGAAGATAGAGCATAGCCAGACTATATGATTTTGTAGGGATAACTTTCTTTGGCCATGTTATTTTGAGAAGACATAATTGCTTTGTTAGTATGCTTGAAGTATCATTATTTTTTATGTCAATATTAAACTTTTGTCTTGAATCTTTTGGATCTGAACATTCATGCCACAATAAAGAAAATTACATTGAGAATTATGCTAGGTAGCATTCCACATCAAAAAATCTGTTTTTATCATTTACCTACACGAGGACAAGCAGGAATTAAGCTTGGGGATGCTTGATACGTCTCCAACATATCTATAATTTTTTATTGTTCCATGCTATTATATTATCTGTTTTGAATGTTAATGGGCTTATTGATACACTTTTATATTATTTTTGGGACTAACCTACTAATCCAAGGCCCAGTGCAAATTGCTGTTTTTTGCCTATTTCAGTGTTTCACGAAAAAGGAATATCAAACGGAATCCAAATAGAATGAAACCTTCGTGAGAGTTATTTTTGGAACAAACATGATCTAGAGGACTTGGAGTGGACATCAAGAAATCAACGAGGAGGCCACAAGGCAGGGAGGCGCGCTTGCCGCCCTAGGCGCACGTCCGCCCTCGTGGACGCCTCGTAGCTCCACCGACCTACTTCTTCCTCCTATATATGACCATAAACTCCGAAAACATCCAGGAGCACCACGAAACCCTATTTCCACCGCCGCAACCTTCTGTACCCAAGAGATCCCATCTTGGGGCCTTTTCCGGAGCTCCACCGGAGGGGGAATCGATCACGGAGGGCTTCTACATCAACACCATAACCTCTCCGATGATGTGTGAGTAGTTTACATCAAACCTTCGGGTACATAGCTATTAGCTAGATGGATTCTTCTCTCTCTTTGGATATCCATACAAAGTTCTCCTCAATCTTTTTGGAAATCTATTTGATGTAACTCTTTTTGCGGTGTGTTTGTCGAGATCCGATGAATTGTGGGTTGATGATAAAGTTTATCTATGAACAATATTTGATTCTTCTCTGAAATCTTTTATGTATGATTGGTTATCTTTGCAAGTCTCTTCTAATTGTCAGTTTGGTTTAGCCTACTAGATTGATCTTTCTTGCAATGGAAGAAGTGCTTAGCTTTTGGTTCAATCTTGCGGTGTCCTTTCCCAATGACAGTAGTGGCAGCAAGGCACGTATTGTATTGGTGCCATCGAGGATAAAAAGATGGGATTTATATCATATTTCTTGATTTTATCCCTCTACATCATGTCATCTTGCTTATTGCATTACTCTATTCTTATGAACCTAATACTCTAGATGCATGCTGGATAGCGGTCGATGTGTGGAGTAATAGTAGTATATGCATAATCATTTCGGTCTACTTGTCGCGAACATTATGCCTATATACATGATCATGCCTAGATATTCTCATAATTATGCACTTTTCTATCAATTGCTCGACAATAATTTGTTCACCCACCATAATACTTATGCTATCTTGAGAGAAGCCACTAGTGAAACCTATGGCCCCGGGTCTATCTTTTATCATGTGAGTTCCCAATCTATTTTATTTCGCAATCTTTACTTTCAATCTATATCATAAAAATACCAAAAATATTTACCTTATTATTATTATCTCTATCAGCTCTCACTCTCGTAAGTGACCGTGAAGGGATTGACAACCCCTTTATCACGTTGGTTGCGAGGTTCTTATTTGTTTGTGTAGGTACGAGGGACTTGCGTGTAGTCTCCTAATAGATTGATATCTTGGTTCTCAAAAACTAAGGGAAATACTTACGCTACTTTACTGCATCACCCTTTCCTCTTCAAGGGAAAACTAACGCAGTGCTCAAGAGGTAGCACGCCTCAGTGCACGCATCGCCGCTCCACCGTCTCCTAGATCATTACCGTCGATGTTCGAGGCCTCGTCGTCGTCCTCCACGCGCTTTGTTGTGCTCACCGCAGCGCCGCCCTCTCGCATTGTCAACATGGTCAACAAACAACAGGAACCGGCAGAAGTACGTGGAGAGGATGACGGTAGGGGCCCACTATGTCAGCGTATGGAAAAAAGAAAATGCTTCCTCCTAGTGGTTTCTTGACATCTGGGACCCACGGCATTGTCAATGTATATAGTCAGTAAAAAAGAGAACAACACAAGATCGGATGACACCTGGGACGTAGCTACTCGAGTAGTATTTTTTTGTTATTGTTGAGACAGAGCAGGGTTTCAACTGGGTTGTCGCCCGTTTAGCCCAGGCTTATATTTTATGTTCACCATATGACCAGCCCAGCTATGTTTTCTTTGTGAAAATGAGCTTGATACGTCTCCATCGTATCTACTTTTGCAAACACTTTTAACCTTGTTTTTGATTCTAACTTGCATGATTTGAATGGAACTAACCTGGACTGACGTTGTTTTTAGCAGAATTGCCATGGTGTTATTTTTGTGCAGAAATAAAAGTTCTCGGAATGACCCGGAAATTTACGGAGACACGTTTTGGAATTTATATAAAATACTAGCGAAAGAATCAACACCAGGGGGCCCACACCCTGTCCACGAGGGTGCAGGGCGCCCCCTTGGGGCGCGCCCCCTACCTTGTGGGCCCCTTAAGTCTCCACCGACGTCAACTCCAACTCTATATATTCACGTTCGAGGAGAAAAAAATCAGAGAGAAGGATTCATCGTGTTTTACGATACGAAGCCGCCGCCAAGCCCTAATCTTCATCGGGAGGGCTGATCTGGAGTCCGTTCGGGGCTTCGGAGAGGGGAATCCGTCGCCATCGTCATCATCAACCTTCCTCAGTCACCATTTTCATGATGCTCACTGCCGTGCGTGAGTAATTCCATCGTAGGCTTGCTGGACGGTGATGGGTTGGATGAGATTTATCATGTAAACGAGTTAGTTTTGTTAGGGTTTGATCCCTAGTATCCATTATGTTCTAAGATTGATGTTGCTATGACTTTGCTATGCTTAATGCTTGTCACTAGGGCCCGAGTGCCATGATTTGAGATCTGAACCTATTATGTTTTCATGAATATATGTGAGTTCTTGATCCTATTTTGCGAGTTAATAGTCACATACTATGTTTTATGATCCGGTAACCCCGAAGTGACAATAATCGGGACCACTCCCGATGATGACTATAGTTTGAGGAGTTCATGCATTCACTAAGTGTTAATGCTTTGGTCCGGTACTCTATTAAAAGGAGGCATTAATATCCCTTAGTTTCCAATAGGACCCCGCTGCCAGGGGAGGGTAGGACAAAAGATTCCATGCAAGTTCTTTTCCATAAGCATGTATGACTATATTCAGAATACATGCCTACATTGCATTGATGAACTGGAGCTAGTTCTGTATCAACCTATATTATAACTATTGCATGTGAAATCACATCCGACATAATTATCCATCACTGATCCATCGCCTACGAGCTTTCACATATTGATCTTTGCTTAGTTACTTTTTCGTTGCCACTGTTACAATCACTACAAAACTAATACTATTACTTTTGCCACCGTTACCGCTGCTTCCATATTACTTTGCTACTAAATACTTTGATGCAGATATTAAGTCTTTTAGGTGCCGTTGAATTGACAACTCAACTGTTAATACTTGAGAATATTCTTTGGCTCCCCTTGTGTCTAATCAATAAATTTGGTTCGAATACTCTACCCTCTGCTACCTCTTGAGCACTACGTTGGTTTTCCCCGAAGAGGAAGGGATGATGCAGCAAAGTAGCGTAAGTATTTCCCTCAGATTTTGAGAACCAAGGTATCAATCCAGTAGGAGGCTATGCACCAGTCCCTCGTACCTGCACAAAACAAATAAATCCTCGCAACCAACGCGATAAGGGGTTGTCAATCCCTACACGGCACTTACGAGAGTGAGATCTGCTAGATATGATAAGATAATATTTTTGGTATTTTTGTGATAAAGATGCAAAGTAACATAAAAGCAAAGTAAAAACAAAGGAAATAACTAAGTGTTGGGAGATTAATATGATGAAGATAGACCCGGGGGCCATAGGTTTCACTAGTGGCTTCTCTCAAGAGCATAATTATTCTACGGTGGGTGAACAAATTACTGTTGAACAATTGACAGAATTGAGCATAGTTATGAGAATATCTAGGTATGATCATGTATATAGGCATCACGTCCGAGACAAGTAGATCGACTCCTGCCTGCATCTACTACTATTACTCCACTCATCGACCGCTATCCAGCATGCATCTAGAGTATTAAGTTCATGAAAACAGAGTAACGCCTTAAGCAAGATGACATGATGTAGAGGGATAAACTCATGCAATATGATGAAAACCCCATCTTGTTATCCTCGATGGCAACAATACAATACATTCCTTGCTTCCCCTACTGTCACTGGGAAAGGACACCGCAAGATTGAACCCAAAGCTAAGCATTTCTCCCATTGCAAGAAAGATCAATCTAGTAGGCCAAACCAAACTGATAATTCAAAGAGACTTGCAAAGATAACCAATCATACATAAAAGAATTCAGAGAAGATTCCAATATTGTTCATAGATAGACTTGATCACAAACCCACAATTCATCGGTCTCAACAAGCACACCGCAAAAAGAAGATTACATCGAATAGTTCTCCACAAGAGAGGGGGAGAACATTGTATTGAGATCCAACAAGAGAGAATAAGCCATCTAGCTACTAACTATGGACCCATAGGTCTAAGGTGAACTACTCAGACTTCATCGGAGGGGCTATGGTGTTGATGTTGAAGCCCTCCGTGATCGTTGCCCCCTCCGACGGAGCTCCGGAACATGCCCCAACATGGGATCTCATGGATGCAGAAAGTTACAGTGGTGGAATTAGGGTTTTAGCTCCGTCTCTGATCGTTTGGGGGTACGTAGGTATATATAGGAGGAAGGTGTACCTCGGTGGAGCAACAGGAGGCCCACGAGGGTGGAGGGCGCGCCTGGGGGGTAGTGAAGGAAATATGCCCTAGAGGCAATAATAATGTTATTACTTTATTTCCTTATATCATGATAAATGTTTATTATTCATGCTAGAATTGTATTATCCGGAAACATAATACTTGTGTGAATACATAGACAAACTAAACGTCACTAGTATGCTCTAGAGACGGCTGCATTCACGTTAAATAGGGCACCATCAAAATCCGTTGAGACGACGCCTTATGAACTGTGGTTTGGCAAGAAACCAAAGTTGTCGTTTCTGCAAGTTTGGGGTTGCGATGCTTATGTGAAAAAGCTTCAACCTGATAATCTCGAACCCAAATCGTAGAAATGTGTCTTCATAGGATATCCAAAGGAAACTATTGGATACACCTTCTATCATAGATCCGAAGGCAAAACTTTTGTTGCTAAATTCGGAAACTTTCTAGAGAAGGAGTTTCTCTCGAAAGAAGTGAGTGGGAGGAAAGTAGAACTTGATGAGGTAACTGTACCTGCTCCCTTATTGGAAAGTAGTATATCACAGAAACCAGTTTCTGTGACACCTACACCAATTAGTGAGGAAGCTAATGGTGATGATCATGAAACTTCAGAACAAGATACTACTGAACCTCATAGATCAACCAGAGTAAGATCCGCACCAGAGTGGTACAGTAATCCTGTTCTGGAAGTCATGATACTAGATCATGATGAACCTACGAATTATGGAGAAGCGATGGTGAGCCCAGATTCCGCAAAATGACTTGAAGCCATGAAATTTGAGATGGGATCCATGTATGAGAACAAAGTATGGACTTTGGTTGACTTGCCCAATGATCGGCAAGCAATTGAGAATAAATGGATCTTTAAGAAGAAGACTGACGCTGACGGTAATGTTACTGTCTACAAAGCTCGACTTGTCGCAAAAGGTTTTCGACAAGTTCAAGGGATTGACTATGATGAGACCTTCTCACCCGTAGTGATGCTTAAGTCTGTCCGAATCATGTTAGCAATTGCTGCATTTTATGATTATGAAATTTGGCAGATGGATGTCAAAACTACATTCCTGAATGGATTTCTGGAAGAAGAGTTGTATATTATGCAGCCGGAAGGTTTTGTCGATCCAAAGGGAGCTAACAAAGTATGCAAGCTCCAGCGATCCATTTATGGACTGGTGCAAGCCTCTCGGAGTTGGAATAAACGCTTTGATAGTGTGATCAAAGCATTTGGTTTTGTACAGACTTTTTGAGAAGCCTGTATTTACAAGAAAGTGAGTGGGAGCTCTGTAGCATTTCTGATATTATATGTAGATGACATATTACTAATCGGAAATGATATAGAATTTCTGGATAGCATAATGGGATACTTGAATAAGAGTTTTTCAATGAAAGACCTCGGTGAAGCTGCTTACATATTGGGCATTAAGATCTATAGACATAGATCAAGACGCTTAATTGGACTTTCACAAAGCACATACCTTGACAAAGTTTTGAAAAAGTTCAAAATGGATCAAGCAAAGAAAGGATTCTTGCCGGTGTTACAAGGTGTGAAATTGAGTAAGACTCAATGCCCGACCAATGCAGAAGATAGAGAGAAAATGAAAGATGTTCCCTATGCTTCAGCCATAGGCTCTATCGTGTATGCAATGCTGTGTACCAGACCTGATGTGTGTCTTGCTATAAGTCTAGCAGGTAGGTACCAAAGTAATCCAGGAGTGGATCACTGGACAGCGGTCAAGAACATCCTGAAATTCCTGAAAAGGACTAAGGATATGTTTCTCATATATGGAGGTGACAAAGAGCTCATCGTAAATGGTTACGTTGATGCAAGCTTTAACACTGATCCGGACGATTCTAAATCGCAAACCGGATACGTGTTTACATTAAACGGTGGAGCTGTCAGTTGGTGCAGTTCTAAACAAAGCGTTGTGGCGGGATCTACATGTGAAGCGGAGTACATAGCTGCTTCAGAAGCAGCAAACGAAGGAGTCTGGATGAAGGAGTTCATATCCGATCTAGGTGTCATACCTAGTGCATCGGGTCCAATGAAAATCTTTTGTGACAATACTGGTGCAATTGCCTTGGCAAAGGAATCCAGATTTCACAAGAGAACCAAGCACATCAAGAGACGCCTCAATTCCATCCGGGATCTAGTCTAGGTGGGAGACATAGAGATTTGCAAGATACATACGGATCTGAATGTTGCAGACCTGTTGACTAAGCCTCTTCCACGAGCAAAACATGATCAGCACCAAAGCTCCATGCGTGTTAGAATCATTACTGTGTAATCTAGATTATTTACTCTAGTGCAAGTGGGAGACTGAAGGAAATATGCCCTAGAGGCAATAATAATGTTATTATTTTATTTCCTTATATCATGATAACTATTTATTATTCATGCTAGAATTATATTATCCGGAAACATAATACTTGTGTGAATACATAGACAAACTAAACGTCACTAGTATGCCTCTACTTGACTAGCTCGTTAATCAAAGATGGTTATGTTTCCTAACCATAGACATGTGTTGTCATTTGATTAACGGGATCACATTATTAGGAGAATGATGTGATTGACATGACCCATTCCATTAGCTTAGCACCCGATCGTTTAGTGTGTTGCTATTGCTTTCTTCATGACTTATACATGTTCCTATGACTATAAGATTATGCAACTCCCGTTTGCCGGAGGAAGACTTTGTGTGCTACCAAACGTCACAATGTAACTGGGTGACTATAAAGGAGCTCTATAGGTGTCTCCAAAGGTACATGTTAGGTTGGCGTATTTCGAGATTAGGATTTGTCACTCCGATTGTCGGAGAGGTATCTCTGGGCCCTCTCGGTAATGCACATCACATAAGCCTTGCAAGCATTGCAACTAATGAGTTAGTTGTGAGATAATGTATTACGAAATGAGTAAAGAGACTTGCCGGTAACGAGATTGAACTAGGTATTGAGATACCGACGATCGAATCTCGGGCAAGTAACATACCGATGGCAAAGGGAACAACGTATGTTGTTATGCGGTCTGACCGATAAAGATCTTCGTAGAATATGTAGGAGCCAATATGAGCATCCAGGTTACGCTTTTGGTTATTGACCGGAGACGTGTCTCGGTCATGTCTACATTGTTCTCGAACCCGTAGGGTCCGCACGCTTAAGGTTTCGATGACAGTTATATTATGAGTTTATGAGTTTTGATGTACCGAAGTTAGTTCGGAGTCCCGGATGTGATCACGGACATAACGAGGAGTCTCGAAATGGTCAAGACATAAATATTGATATATTGGACGACTATATTGGGACACCGGAAGTGTTCCGGGTGATTTCGGAGAAAACCGGAGAGCCAGTGGCTTACCGGAACCCTACCGGGAGAAGTAATGGGCCATATGGGCCTTATTGGAGAGAGAGAGAGGGGCAGCCAGGGTGGGCCGCGCGTCTCCTCCCCCGTGGTCCGAATTGGACTAGGAGAGGGGGGGGGGCGGCGCCCCCCTTTCCTTCTCCCTCCCCACTTCCTTCCCCCTCCTAGTAGGAGTCCTACTCCTACTAGGGGGAGGACTCCTCCTTGGCGCTCCTATAGGGCCGGCCAGCCTCCTCCCCTTGCTCCTTTATATACGGGGGCAGGGGGCACCCCTAGACACACAAGTTGATCCACGTGATCATATTCTTAGCCGTGTGCGGTGCCCCGTTCCACCATAATCCTCGATAATATTGTAGCGGTGCTTAGGCGAAGCCCTGGGACAGTAGTACATCAAGATCGTCACCACGCCGTCGTGTTGGCGGAACTCTTCCCCGACACTTTGCTGGATCGGAGTCCGGGGATCGTCATCAAGCTGAACATGTGCTAAAACTCGGAGGTGTCGTAGTTTCGATGCTTGATCGGTCGGGCCGTGAAGACGTACGACTACATCAACCGCGTTGTGCCAACGCTTCCGCTGTCGGTCTACAAGGGTACGTAGATCACACTCTCCCCTCTTGTTGCTATGCATCACCATGATCTTGCGTGTGCGTAGGAATTTTTTTGAAATTACTACATTCCCAGACAGTGGTATCAGAGCCTAGGTTTTATGTGCTGATGTTATATGCACGAGTAGAACACAAGTGATTTGTGGGCGATATAAGTCATACTGCTTACCAGCATGTCATACTTTGGTTCGGCGGTATTGTTGGATGAAGCGACCGGACCAACATTACGCGTACGCTTACGCGAGACCGGTTCTCCCGACGTGCTTTGCACAAAGGTGGCTAGCGGGTGACAGTTTCTCCAACTTTAGTTGAACCGAGTGTGGCTACGCATGGTCCTTGCGAAGGTTAAAATAGCACCAACTTAACAAACTATCGTTGTGGTTTTGATGCGTAGGTAAGATTGGTTCTTGCTTAAGCCCGTAGCAGCCACGTAAAACTTGCAACAACAAAGTAGAGGACATCTAACTTGTTTTTGCAGGGCATGTTGTGATGTGATATGGTCAAGATATGATGCTAAAATTTTATTGTATGAGATGATCATGTTTTTGTAACCAAGTTATCGGCAACTGGCAGGAGCCATATGGTTGTCGCTTTATTGTATGCAATGCAATTGCGCTGTAATGCTTTACTTTATCACTAAGCGGTAGCGATAGTCGTGGAAGCATAAGATTGGTGAGACGACAATGATGCTACGATGGTGATCAAGGTGTCGCGCTGGTGACGATGGTGATCACAACGTTGCTTCGAAGATGGAGATCACAAGCACAAGATGATGATGGCCATCTCATATCACTTATATTGATTGCATGTGATGTTTATCTTTTATGCATCTCATCTTCCTTGGATTGACGGTAGCATTTTAAGATGATCTCTCACTAATTATCAAGAAGTGTTCTCCCTGAGTATGCACCATTGCGAAAGTTCTTCATGCTGAGACACCACGTGATGATCGGGTGTGATAGGCTCTACGTTCAAATACAACGGGTGCAAAACAGTTGCACACGCTGAATACTCAGGTTATACTTGACGAGCCAAGCATATACAGATATGGCCTCAAAACATGTAGACCGAAAGGTCGAGCGTGAATCATATAGTAGATATGATCAACATAGTGATGTTCACCAATGAAACTACTCCGTCTCACGTGATGATCGGACAATGTTTAGTTGATTTGGATCACGTAATCACTTAGAGGATTAGAGGGATGTCTATCTAAGTGGGAGTTCTTTAGTAATATGATTAATTGAACCTAAATTTATCATGAACTTAGTACCTGATAGTATCTTGCTTGTTTATGTTTGATTGTAGATAGATGGCCCGTGCTGTTGTTCTGTTGAATTTTAATGCGTTCCTTGAGAAAGCAAAGTTGAAAGATGATGGTAGCAATTACACAGACTAGGTCCGTAACTTGAGGATTATCCTCATTGCTGCACAGAAGAATTACGTCCTGGAAGCACCGCTGGGTGCCAGGCATGCTGCTGGAGCAACACCAGATGTTATGAACATCTGGCAGAGCAAAGCTGATGACTACTCAATAGTTTAGTGTGCCATGCTTTACGGCTTAGAATTGGGACTTCAACGACGTTTTGAACGTCATGGAGCATATGAGATGTTCCAGGAGTTGAAGTTAATATTTCAAGCAAATGCCCGGATTGGGAGATATGAAGTCTCCAATAAGTTCTATAGCTGCAAGATGGAGGAGAACAGTTCTGTCAGTGAGCATATACTCAAAATGTCTGGGTATAATAATCACTTGATTCAATTGGGAGTTAATCTTCTAGATGATTGCGTCATTGACAGAATTCTCCAATCACTGCCACCAAGCTACAAGAGCTTCGTGATGAACTATAATATGCAAGGGATGAATAAGACTATTCCCGAGCTCTTCGCAATGCTGAAAGCTGCGGAGGTAGAAATCAAGAAGGAGCATCAAGTGTTGATGGTTAACAAGACCACTAGTTTCAAGAAAAAGGGCAAAGGGAAGAAGAAGGGGAACTTCAAAAAGAACAGCAAGCAAGTTGCTACTCAAGAGAAGAAACCCAAACCTGGACCGAAGCCTGAAACTAAGTGCTTCTACTGCAAGTAGACTGGTCACTGGAAGCGGAACTGCCCCAAGTATTTGGCGGATAAGAAGGATGGCAAGGTGAATAAAGGTATATGTGATATACATGTTATTGATGTGTACCTTACTAATGCTCGCAGTAGCACCTGGGTATTTGATACTAGTTCTGTTGCTAAAATTTGCAACTCGAAACAGGGACTACGGATTAAGCGAAGATTGGCTAAGGACGAGGTGACGATGCGCGTGGGAAATGGTTCCAAAGTCGATGTGATCGCGGTCAGCACGCTACCTCTACATCTACCTTCGGGATTAGTATTAGACCTAAATAATTGTTATTTGGTGCCAGCGTTAAGCATGAACATTATATCTGGATCTTGTTTGATGCGAGACGGTTATTCATTTAAATCAGAGAATAATGGTTGTTCTATTTATATGAGTAATATCTTTTATGGTCATGCACCCTTAAAGAGTGGTCTATTCTTATTAAATCTCGATAGTAGTGACACACATATTCATAATGTTGAAACCAAAAGATGCAGAGTTGATAATGATAGTGCAACTTATTTGTGGCACTGCCGTTTGGGTCATATCGGTGTAAAGCGCATGAAGAAACTCCATACTGATGGACTTTTGGAACCACTTGATTATGAATCGCTTGGTAGTTGCGAACCGTGTCTTATGGGTAAGATGACAAAAACACCGTTCTCCGGTACTATGGAGAGAGCAACAGATTTGTTGGAAATCATACATACAGATGTATGTGGTCCGATGAATATTGAGGCTCGTGGCGGATATCGTTATTTTCTCACCTTCACAGATGACTTAAGCAGATATGGGTATATCTACTTAATGAAACATAAGTATGAAACGTTTGAAAAGTTCAAAGAATTACATAGTGAAGTTGAAAATCATCGTAACAAGAAAATAAAATTCCTACGATCTGATCGTGGAGGAGACTATTTGAGTTACGAGTTTGGTGTACATTTGAAACAATACAGAATAGTTTCGCAACTCACGCCACCCGGAACACCACAATGTAATGGTGTGTCCGAACGTCGTAATCGTACTTTACTTGATATGGTGCGATCTATGATGTCTCTTACTAATTTACCGCTATCGTTTTGGGGTTATGCTCTAGAGACGGCTGCATTCACGTTAAATAGGGCACCATCAAAATCCGTTGAGACGACGCCTTATGAACTGTGGTTTGGCAAGAAACCAAAGTTGTCGTTTCTGCAAGTTTGGGGTTGCGATGCTTATGTGAAAAAGCTTCAACCTGATAATCTCGAACCCAAATCGTAGAAATGTGTCTTCATAGGATATCCAAAGGAAACTATTGGATACACCTTCTATCACAGATCCGAAGGCAAAACTTTTGTTGCTAAATTCGGAAACTTTCTAGAGAAGGAGTTTCTCTCGAAAGAAGTGAGTGGGAGGAAAGTAGAACTTGATGAGGTAACTGTACCTGCTCCCTTATTGGAAAGTAGTATATCACAGAAACCAGTTTCTGTGACACCTACACCAATTAGTGAGGAAGCTAATGGTGATGATCATGAAACTTCAGAACAAGATACTACTGAACCTCATAGATCAACCAGAGTAAGATCCGCACCAGAGTGGTACAGTAATCCTGTTCTGGAAGTCATGATACTAGATCATGATGAACCTACGAATTATGGAGAAGCGATGGTGAGCCCAGATTCCGCAAAATGACTTGAAGCCATGAAATTTGAGATGGGATCCATGTATGAGAACAAAGTATGGACTTTGGTTGACTTGCCCAATGATCGGCAAGCAATTGAGAATAAATGGATCTTTAAGAAGAAGACTGACGCCGACGGTAATGTTACTGTCTACAAAGCTCGACTTGTCACAAAAGGTTTTCGACAAGTTCAAGGGATTGACTATGATGAGACCTTCTCACCCGTAGTGATGCTTAAGTCTGTCCGAATCATGTTAGCAATTGCTGCATTTTATGATTATGAAATTTGGCAGATGGATGTCAAAACTACATTCCTGAATGGATTTCTGGAAGAAGAGTTGTATATGATGCAGCCGGAAGGTTTTGTCGATCCAAAGGGAGCTAACAAAGTATGCAAGCTCCAGCGATCCATTTATGGACTGGTGCAAGCCTCTCGGAGTTGGAATAAACGCTTTGATAGTGTGATCAAAGCATTTGGTTTTGTACAGACTTTTTGAGAAGCCTGTATTTACAAGAAAGTGAGTGGGAGCTCTGTAGCATTTCTGATATTATATGTAGATGACATATTACTAATCGGAAATGATATAGAATTTCTGGATAGCATAATGGGATACTTGAATAAGAGTTTTTCAATGAAAGACCTCGGTGAAGCTGCTTACATATTGGGCATTAAGATCTATAGACACAGATCAAGACGCTTAATTGGAGTTTCACAAAGCACATACCTTGACAAAGTTTTGAAAAAGTTCAAAATGGATCAAGCAAAGAAAGGATTCTTGCCGGTGTTACAAGGTGTGAAATTGAGTAAGACTCAATGCCCGACCAATGCAGAAGATAGAGAGAAAATGAAAGATGTTCCCTATGCTTCAGCCATAGGCTCTATCGTGTATGCAATGCTGTGTACCAGACCTGATGTGTGTCTTGCTATAAGTCTAGCAGGTAGGTACCAAGTAATCCAGGAGTGGATCACTGGACAGCGGTCAAGAACATCCTGAAATTCCTGAAAAGGACTAAGGATATGTTTCTCATATATGGAGGTGACAAAGAGCTCATCGTAAATGGTTACGTTGATGCAAGCTTTGACACTGATCCGGACGATTCTAAATCGCAAACCGGATACGTGTTTACATTAAACGGTAGAGCTGTCAGTTGGTGCAGTTCTAAACAAAGTGTTGTGGCGGGATCTACATGTGAAGCGGAGTACATAGCTGCTTCAGAAGCAGCAAACGAAGGAGTCTGGATGAAGGAGTTCATATCCGATCTAGGTGTCATACCTAGTGCATCGGGTCCAATGAAAATCTTTTGTGACAATACTGGTGCAATTGCCTTGGCAAAGGAATCCAGATTTCACAAGAGACCCAAGCACATCAAGAGACGCCTCAATTCCATCCGGGATCTAGTCCAGGTGGGAGACATAGAGATTTGCAAGATACATACGGATCTGAATGTTGCAGACCTGTTGACTAAGCCTCTTCCACGAGCAAAACATGATCAGCACCAAAGCTCCATGGGTGTTAGAATCATTACTGTGTAATCTAGATTATTTACTCTAGTGCAAGTGGGAGACTGAAGGAAATATGCCCTAGAGGCAATAATAATGTTATTATTTTATTTCCTTATATCATGATAAATATTTATTATTCATGCTAGAATTATATTATCCGGAAACATAATACTTGTGTGAATACATAGACAAACTAAACGTCACTAGTATGCCTCTACTTGACTAGCTCGTTAATCAAAGATGGTTATGTTTCCTAACCATAGACATGTGTTGTCATTTAATTAACGGGATCACATTATTAGGAGAATGATGTGATTGACATGACCCATTCCATTAGCTTAGCACCCGATCATTTAGTGTGTTGCTATTGCTTTCTTCATGACTTATACATGTTACTATGACTATGAGATTATGCAACTCCCGTTTGCCGGAGGAACACTTTGTGTGCTACCAAACGTCACAACGTAACTGGGTGACTATAAAGGAGCTCTACAGGTGTCTCCAAAGGTACATGTTGGGTTGGTGTATTTCGAGATTAGGATTTGTCACTCCGATTGTCGGAGAGGTATCTCTGGGCCCTCTCAGTAATGCACATCACATAAGCCTTGCAAGCATTGCAACTAATGAGTTAGTTGCGAGATAATGTATTACGAAACGAGTAAAGAGACTTGCCGGTAACGAGATTGAACTAGGTATTGAGATACCGACGATCGAATCTCGGGCAAGTAACATACCGTTGACAAAGGGAACAATGTATGTTGTTATGCGGTCTGACCGATAAAGATCTTCATAGAATATGTAGGAGCCAATATGAGCATCCAGGTTCCCTTGTTGGTTATTGACCGGAGACGTGTCTCGGTCATGTTTACATTGTTCTCGAACCCGTAGGGTCCACACGCTTAAGGTTTCGATGACAGTTATATTATGAGTTTATGAGTTTTGATGTATCGAAGTTAGTTCGGAGTCCCGGATGCGATCACGGACATAACGAGGAGTCTCAAAATGGTCGAGACATAAAGATTGATATATTGGACGACTATATTCGGACACCGGAAGTGTTCCGGGTGATTTCAGAGAAAACCGGAGAGCCGGAAGGTTACCGGAACCCTACCGGGAGAAGTAATGGGCCATATGGGCCTCAGTGGAGAGAGAGAGGGGCAGCCAGGGTGGGCCGCGCGCCTCCTCCCCCTTGGTCCGAATTGGACTAGGAGAGGGGGGGTGGCGCGCCCCTTTCCTTCTCCCTCCCCACTTCCTTCCCCCTCCTAGTAGGAGTCCTACTCCTACTAGGAGGAGGACTCCTCCTTGGCGCGCCTATAGGGCCGGCGGCCTCCTCCCCTTGCTCCTTTATATACGGGGGCAGGGGGCACCCCTAGACACACAAGTTGATCCACGTGATCATATTCTTAGCCGTGTGTGGTGCCCCCTTCCACCATAATCCTCGATAATATTGTAGCGGTGCTTAGGCGAAGCCCTGCGACAGTAGTACATCAAGATCGTCACCACGCCGTCGTGCTGACGGAACTCTTCCCCGACACTTTGCTGGATCGGAGTCCGGGGATCGTCATCGAGCTGAACGTGTGCTAAAACTCGGAGGTGCCGTTGTTTCGGTGCTTGATCGGTCGGGCCGTGAAGACGTACGACTACATCAACCGCGTTGTGCCAACGCTTCCGCTGTCGGTCTACAAGGGTACGTAGATCACACTCTCCCCTCTCATTGCTATGCATCACCATGATCTTGCGTGTGCATAGGAATTTTTTTGAAATTACTACGTTCCCCAACAGGTAGGGGCGCCCCCTAACTCGTGGCCTCCTCTTTTGTGTCTTGACGTAGGGTCCAAGTCTCCTGGGTCTTGTTTGTTGAGAAAATCACGTTCCCGAAGGTTTCATTCCGTTTGGACTCCGTTTGATATTCCTTTTCTTCGAAACCCTAAAATAGGGAAAAAAACAGCAATTCTGGGCTGGGCCTCCGGTTAATAGGTTAGTCCCAAAAATAATATATAAGTGGATAATAAAGCCCAATAATGTCCAAAACAGTAGATAATATAGCATGGAGCAATCAAAAATTATAGATACGTTGCAGACGTATCAAGCATCCCCAAGCTTAATTCCTACTCATCCTCGAGTAGGTAAATGATAAAAAACAGAATTTTTGATGCGGAGTGCTACTTGGCATAATTTTAATGTAATTCTTCTTAATTGTGGTATGAATATTCAGATCCGAAAGATTCAAGACAAAAGTTCATATTTACATAAAAATAATAATACTTCAAGCATACTAACTAAGCAATTATGTCTTCTCAAAATAACATGGCCAAAGAAAGTTCATCCCTACAAAATCATATAGTTTAGTCATGCTCCATTTTCGTCACACAAGAATGCTCTCATCATGCACAACCCCGATAACAAGCCAAGCAATTGTTTTACACTTTAGTAATCTCAAACCAATAAACTTTCATGCAATATATGAGCGCGAGCCATGGACATAGCACTATGGGTGGAATAGAATATAATGAGGGGAGTTATTTGGAGAAGACAAAAAGGAGAAAGTCTCACATCAACGAGGCTAATCAATGGGCTATGGAGATGCCCACCGATTGATGTTAATGCAAGGAGTAGGGATTGCCATGCAACGGATGCACTAGAGCTATAAATGTATGAAAGCTCAACAAAAGAAACTAAGTGGGTGTGCATCCAACTTGCTTGCTCACGAAGACCTAGGGCACTTGAGGAGGCCCATTGTTGGAATATACAAGCCAAGTTCTATAATGAAAATTCCCACTAGTATATGAAAGTGACAAAACAAGAGACTCTCTATCATGAAGATTACGGTGCTACTTTGAAGCACAAGTATGGCAAAGGATAGGTTGTCCCTTCTCTCTTTTTCTCTCATTTTTTTATTTAGCCCTTTTTCCCTTTTTTATGGCCTTTCTTTTTTTATATGGCCTTTATCTCTTTTTTTATAATTCCTCACTTGGGACAATGTTCTGGAAAATGATGATCATCACACTTCTATTTATTTTACAACTCAATGATTACAACTCGATACTAGAACAAAAGATGACTCTATGTGAATGCCTCCAGCGGTGTACCGGGATATGTAATGGACCAAGAGTGACATGTATGAAAGAATTATGAACGGTGGCTTTGCCACAAATACTATGTCAACTACATGATCATGCTAAGCAATATGACAATAATGAATGTGTCATGATAAACAGAATGGTGGAAAGTTGCATGGCAATATATCTTGGAATGGCTATGGAAATGCCATAATAGGTAGGTATGGTGGCTGTTTTGAGGAAGATATAAGGAGGTTTATGTGTGAAAGAGCGTATCATATCACGGGGTTTTGATGCACCGGCGAAGTTTGCACCAACTCTCAATGTGAGAAAGGGCAATGCACGGTACCGAAGGGGCTAGCAAGGATGGAAGGGTGAGAGTGCGTATAGTCCATGGACTCAACATTAGTCATAAAGAACTCGCATAAGGGTGAGAGTGCGTATAGTCCATGGACTCAACATTAGTCATAAAGAACTCACATACTTATTGCAAAAATCTACAAGTCATCAAAAACCTTGGCACTACGCGCATGCTCCTAGGGGGATAGATTGGTAGGAAAAGACCATCGCTCGTCCCCGACCGCCACTCATAAGGAGGACAATCAAATAACACCTCTTGTTTCAAATTTGTTACATAATGTTTACCATATGTGCATGCTACAGGACTTGCAAACTTCAACACAAGCATTTCTCAATTTCACAACTACTCAACTAGCACGACTTTGATATTATTACCTCCATATCTCTAAACAATCATCAAGCATCAAACTTCTCTTAGTATTCAAAACACTCATAAGAAAATTTTACTAATCTCGAATACCTAGCATATTAGGATTTTAAGAAAATTACCATGCTATTTCTGACTCTCAAAATAATATAAGTGAAGCATGAGAAATCAATAGTTTCTATAAAACAAATCCACCACCGTGCTCTCAAAGATATAAGTGAAGTACTAGAGCAAAACTATATAACTCAAAAGATATAAGCGAAACACATAGAGTATTCTAACAAATTCCAAATCATGTATGGCTCTCTCAAAAGGTGTGTACATCAAGGATGATTGTGGTAAACTAAAAATAAAAGACTCAAATCATATAATACGCTCCAAGCAAAACACATATCATGTGGCGAATAAAAATATAGCTCCAAGTAAAGTTACCGATAGAAGTAGATGAAAGAGGGGATGCCTTCTGGGGAATCCCCAAGCTTTGGCTTTTTGGTGTCCTTAGATTATCTTGGGGGTGCCTGGGCATCCCCAAGCTTAGGCTCTTGCCACTCCTTGTTCCGTAATCCATCAAATCTTTACCCAAAACTTGAAAACTGCACAACACAAAACTCAAAGTAGAAAATCTCGTGAGCTCCGTTAGCGAAAGAAAACAAAAGACCACTTCAAGGTACTGTAATTAACTCATTATTTATTTATATTAGTGTTAAAACTATTGTATTACAACTTCTCTATGGTTTATAAACTATTTTACTAGCCATAGATTCATCAAAATAAGCAAACAACACACGAAAAACAGAATCTGTCAAAAACAGAACAATCTGTAGTAATCTGTAGCTAGCGCAAGATCTGGAACCCCAAAAATTCCAAAATAAATTTCTGGACGTGAGTAATTTATCTATTAATCATATTCAAAAATAATTATCTAAATATCACTTTCCAAATAAAAATGGCAGCAGTTCTCGTGAGTGATAAAGTTTCTGTTTTTTACAGCAAGTGTAACAAGACTTTCCCCAAGTCTTCCCAACGGTTCTACATGGCACAAACATTAATTAAAAACAAAAAACACAACCAAAACAGAGGCTAAATAAATTATTTATTACTAAACAGGAGAAAAAAGCAAGGAATAAAAATAAAATTGGGTTGCTTCCCAACAAGCGCTATCGTTTAACGCTGTAGCGACCAGACCTCAAACTTGTTTAAGTTGGTTAAGTGGAAAGAGGGTTTCAAGACAAAACTCCAGGTGCTTGAATCGCCTGATTCCGGTAAACGAGCGAAAAGTTAGACTAAAACGAAAATCGGATCAGAAATCATGATTAGAAAAATCGCGGATTTAATCCGAGAAAAAGAAAAACGACGAACGTTCATTAAAACGAACGAGCGGGCGAACGCTCGCTAATTAAATAAACCGGAAAAACTGATCTATTTAAAAAAACTGAAACTAAAAAAACGAGCACAACCGTCGGAAAAACCGAACGGTTTTTCGAGAAACCGGAGGCGGGAAAAAACTACCTCCGGCGACTCCGGCGGCGGGTCCGGCGGGGCGGCGGCGGCGGCGCGGGCAGGCGGCGGCACGGGCGCGGCGGCGGCGGCTAGGATTTGGGTTAGGGCGGGGGCGCGGCTGGGCATCGGCCGGGGCCTCGGGGCGCTATAAAAAGGCCCGGCCAGGAGGACTCCTAGCCGGTTACGGCCCAAGGTCGGTTCGAACCTTTTTTTTTAAATAATTACGCTCGAAAAAAAAACAAATGGAATACTAAACGGACTCCAAAGATCCCTAAATAAATTTTCCCCGGCTTCTAAAATCAATCCGCACATGATGAACATTTATTTGGGGCCTAAATGGAATTTTGAAAAACGCGCATTTTTCCTAAATTCAAATAAAATAGCAAATAAAACCAAAATAAATTTTTATTTGATTTTTTTATTAAATCCTCAATATTTCTTTATTTTGGGAAAGTCATTTTATTCCCTCTCTCATATTTTCGTTATAGAAATAATTGAAGATAAAATAAATCAAATCAAATGATCCTATTTTCAAAATTCGAGACAACTCAAATATGAAAATAACGAAATCCCCAACTCTCTCCGAGGGTCCTTGAGTTGCGTGAAATTTCTAGGATCAACCAAAATGCAATAGATATGATATGCAATGATGATCTACTGTATAACATTCCAAATTGAAAATTTGGGATGTTACAAACCTACCCTCCTTAAGATGAATCTCGCCCTCGAGATTCGGGTTGGCTAGAAAATAGGTGAGGGTGGTCTTTCAGTAAATCTTCCTCTCGCTCCCAGGTGGCTTCATCCTCCGTGTGGTGGCTCCACTAAACCTTGCAAAACTTGATAACCGTACTACGGGTGACTTGACTGGCATATTCTAGAATCTTAACAGGTTTCTCCTCATAAGTCAAATCACTGTCTAACTGAATCGCTTCTAGTGGTACTGTATCTCTCAGCGGTATATCAGCCATCTCTGCGTGGCACTTCTTCAACTGGGATATGTGGAACAAGTCGTGAACTCCCGACAATCCTTCGGGCAATTCCAACTTATAGGCTACCTCTCCCATAAGCTCCAAAACTCTGTATGGTCCAACAAAACGTGGCGCTAACTTTCCCTTAACTCCAAAGCACTTAACTCCTCGAAGTGGTGATACTCGAAGATAAACTCGGTCTCCGACTTCGTAAACTGTCTCCTTGCGTTTAGAATCTGCATAACTCTTCTGCCTGGACTGAGCTACCTTGAGCCTATCGCGAATCAATTCACTTTCTGTTCAGAGTCCTTTATCAGATCCGGTCCAAACAACTGGCGGTCTCCAACTTCATCCCAAGACAATGGGGTCCTGCACCTCCTTCCGTACAACGCTTTGAAAGGGGCCATCTTCCGTAAGAGAACTCTGCATACTACAAATTCTCGTCCCAACTAGATCCATAATCTAGCGCACAAGCTCTTAGCACATCCTCCAAAATCTGATTGACTCTCTCAGTCTGTCCATCTGTCTGCGGGTGGAAAGCTATGCTAAACTCCAGTTTGGTTCCAAAAGTTTCATGCAACTGATTCCAGAACTTTGAGGTAAATTGGGTTCCTCTATCCAATACTATGCTCCTTGGAACTCCATGCAGACAAACAATTCTGGTCATATATATCTTTGCCAACTTTGCACTAGTATAAGTAGTCTTCACGGGAATGAAATGAGCTACCTTGGTCAAACGATCGACTACAACCCATATCAAGTCATAGCCTGAACGTGTTCTGGGCAATCCTGTAATAAAATCCATGCCTAGCTTATCCCACTTCCATTCGAGTATCGGCAATGGTTGTAGCAATCCTGCTGGCTTCTGATGCTCTGCCTTTACTCTCTGACATACATCACAAACTGCTACATATTCCGCAATATCCTTCTTCATTCCGGTCCACCAGAATATATCCTTCAAATCCAAATACATCTTGGTATTTCCTGGGTGAATCAAATATGGGGAATGATGGGCCTCTTGTAAGATTAACTTCCTGATCTCCAAATTGTTTGGTACATAGACACGGTCTTCAAACCATAAGGTATCGTGCTCATCCTCACGAAATCCCTTAGCCTTTCCTTTCCTCATTTTATCCTTATTAGAAGCAATCTCCTTGTCGGTCCTTTGGGCTTCTCTGATCTTATCCATCAAGGTAGACTGAATCTCCAGTGCTGCTACATAGCCTTTCAGGACTATTTCCAAACATAGCTCTCGAAGATTTTCAGCTAACTCCCTTGGTAAATCTCCCATCATTAGGGTGTTGACATGACTCTTACGGCTTAACGCGTGAGCTACTACGTTAGCCTTTCCGGGGTGATAATGCAATTTCATATCATAGTCCTTGATGAGCTCCAACCATCTCCTTTGTCTGAGGTTCAACTCCTTTTGTGTGAAAATATACTTCAAACTCTTGTGATCCGTGCACACCTCGCAATGGTTTACAATCAGAAAATTTCTCCAAGTCTTCAATGCATGCACTACGGCTGGTAACTCCAAATCATGCGTAGCGTAATTCAACTCATGGGACATAAGTTGTCGTGAGGCATAAGCACTTCTCCAAGTCCTCGACGTGAAGTGAGGGAGTCCAGGATTAGGGGGTGTACGGGTAGCCGGACTATACCATCGGCCGGACTCCTGGACTATGAAGATACAAGATTGAAGACTTCGTCCCGTGTCCGGAAGGGACTTTCCTTGGCATGGAAGGCAAGCTTGGAGATACAGATATGTAGATCTCCTACTATTGTAACCGACTCTGTGTAACCCTAGCCCTCTCCAGTGTCTATATAAACCGGAGGGTTTAGCCTCTCTGATCTCGTGGTAGATCTAGTCTTGTACTACCCATATCATCAATATTAATCAAGGAGGACGTAGGGTTTTACCTCCATCAAGAGGGCCCGAACCTGGGTAAAACATCGTGTCCCCTGCCTCCTGTTACCATCCTTCCTAGACGCATAGTTCGGGACCCCCTACGCGAGATCCGCCGGTTTTGACACCGACTTTGGTGCTTTCATTGAGAGTTCCTCTGTGTCGTAACCATCAGGAAGGATGCCTCATCCCGTCTTTAAAGACGGCACCGTTGCTAAGGGAGCTTTGGTTGTCGGCTAGACTCTCAGGCTAGGTGGTTTCCTTATGACCACCCATTCAGCTGCTGCGCCGATGACGACCTCTCGGGTCATCGGAAGCAATCTTCACGCCAGCTCAGAATTTGCCAAGCAGCTAGATCCAATGGAGCTCTCTTCCCTAAACGAGCTCTTGGATCGCTTCGCCGCCCTCGGAGTCGCTACGGATTACGACCAGATTGGGTCTAAACCCGATCTGAGAGAGATTAACTCCCCCAGGTTAGCCATCACGTTGCCGTGGCAGAGGGACAGTGCGGCGACCCTTCATCTATCTTAAGGACTAGATATGTCCGGATTCCCGATCCCTCCAAGTCGGGTACCCGCGGACGGGAGGACATCACCCAAGACCTGAACTTAAATTCAGGTGACGGGCTAGATTCATTGGACAGCATCCAAGAATCCAAACTTCCGAGTTCGGAAACTCCTTGGCCCCTGGGTCTTGGATTGGGTGAGGTTTCGGATTTGATTCCACCCACACACCCGTACAAAAGCAATCTATCCCAAATTAGGCCAGAGCCCGAAGAAACAGTACATCATTACTGGGCCAGATTCCTCCTGGTTATGAACAGGATAAAGGACTGCCGCAAGGAAGAGGCAATTTTATTCTTCTGCAATAATTGCGCGGACAAGGGAATCCTCAATGCCATAAGTCGCCGTGATATTACACGCTTCTCTGACTTGGCGTCCATAGTACGAAAGTACTGTGCGATGGAAAGCGCCTGGAAAACCGAACTAAAATTTTGGGACAATCTGGCCCTGAATTCAAACCCAGTCTGAAACAAAAGGGTGCATCATCACCAGACACCCGGGTTCAATACCAAAAAGCAAAAGCCCTCTGCAGGGCACAGAACCGTACTGGAAGGATGGCTTAATGGACCCTGTAAAATCCACAGTGCAGAGGGCGCCACACCAACTCACAGCCTTAGAGCATGTTGGATACTCCGGCAGGTGGCAAAAATTGGCAAAGATCTTCTAATTCCAGAAGCCATAGAAAGCCACCCCAGAGAAACCAGTACGGTATCAATAGTCTTCGAGACTTTTGCATAAAATAATATGCGAAAAAGAACACTCCGCAGCCTTGCCAAAGTCTACCAAGTAGCAACAATAAACCCATGGAGTGACACGGCTATTACTTTTAATGCTAGTGATGAACCTAAATTCCGAACAGCCCGAGCACCACCGCATTGGTCCTCAGTCCAATAGTGGACGGCTTTCGTCTTACCAAGGTACTCATGGATGGCGGCAGCGGATTGAACCTCATTTATGAGGAAACCCTTCAAAAAATGGAAATAGACCGGAACCGCATTGAGTGAAGCAGCACAACCTTTAGAGGAATAATCCCTAGTCGGGAAGCGCGCTGTACAGGAAAAATCACACTAGATGTGGTTTTAGGCACGCAGGATAATTACAGGTTCGAAGAGGTCATGTTCCAGGTGGCCCCGTTCAGTAGCGGATATCACGCTCTGCTAGGGCGGGAAGCGTTTACAGTCTTCCAAGTAATACCCCATTACGGGTACATGAAGCTCAAGATGCCCGGGCCTAACGGAATCATCACTCTCGTTAGTGATCCGGACAGAGCACTCCGCGCCGAAAACAAGACAGCCACACTGGCCCTCGAGTCGCTATCCGAAGCCCTAGCGGCTGAGGAACTGACTACACTGCGCTCCACGGTAAATAGGGACGATGTGATACTCGATAAAAGATACAAGTCCACCTCCTTTAAACCGGCAGACGAAATAGTCAAATTCCAGGTCCATCCAACGGACCCCCATAAAACAGCTTCCATCGGGGCACAGTTAAACCTTGATGTAGGCGCCGCACTGCGAGAGTTCCTACGAGAGAACTGGGAAATTTTTGCCTGGCACCCTTCAGACATGCCAGGAATCCCACGCAGGCTGGCCGAACACAGCTTAAATATCCTAAAAGGATTCAAGCCAGTCAAACAGGCTCTTCGGCGTTTTTCCGAACATAAGAGACAGGCCATGGGAGAGGAACTAGCCAAGCTATTGGAGGCCGGATTCATCAAAGATATAAAACATCCAGACTGGCTAGCAAACCTGGTGATGGTACCAAAGAAGGACAAATCCGGATTTCAAAGACCTTAACAGGGCTTGCCCAAAGGATCCCTTCCCTCTCCCCCGCATCGATCAAATTATCGACGCTACTGCAGGACATGATTCGTTGTGTTTCCTCGATGCATACTCCAGCTACCATCAAATAAAGATGGCAGAGTCAGACCAAGCCGCAACGGCATTCATCACACCATACGGCCCATTCTACTTCAACAGAACGCCCTTCGGGCTCAAAAACGCCGGCAACATATCAGCGCATGATTCAGACATGTCTGGCAAACCAGATCGGCAAAATAGTGGAGGCATACGTAGATGATGTGGTCGTTAAAACAAGACATGTCGAATCTCTAGTAGACAACTTGAGGCTAACATTCGATAACCTCCGAACATACGCCATCAACCTCAACCCGGAAAAATGCGTTTTCGGCGTTCCAGATGGAATGCTCTTGGGCTTCATTGTATCCGGTAGAGGAATTGAAGCAAATCTAGCCAAGATCCGAGCTCTGTCACAATTGGATATCCCGAAGGACCTCAAACAAATACAAAAATTAACCGGATGCATGGCGGCTCTAAGCCGCTTTATCTCCTGCCTAGGAGAAAAGGCCCTACCCCTTTACCGCCTCCTTCGGCGCACCAAACACTTCGAGTGGACGGATGCAGCCACGGCCGGACTCGGCAAAATAAAATCCATCTTAGCAACAAACCCAGTCCTGGCCGCACCAAACATTGGCGAACCAATGCTATTATACATCGCAGCAACCCATCAGGTCGTAAGCGCAGTGCTCGTCGTCGAACGAGAAACGGACGGACACAAATTCCCCATTCAAAAGCTGGTCTATTACGTGTCCACTGTCCTTACTCCGTGCAAGTCACGGTACCAGCATTATCAAAAGATTGCATACGCGGTATTTATGGCATCCCAGAAGCTGCGACACTACTTTCAAGAGTGTTCAATAACAGTAGCCTCAGAAGTGCCACTTAACGATATTATAAACAAGTGCGACGCGACGGGCCGGATTGCAAAATGGGCCATTGAGCTCCTCCCGTCTGGCCGACTTCGTCGCAGAATGGACGGAGGCCGAACTCCCAAAAGAGTACGGCTGAGGGAGTCCTGGATTAGGGGGTGTCCGGATGGCCGAACTATACCTTCAGCCGGACTCCTGGACTATGAAGATACAAGATTGAAGACTCCATCCCGTGCCCGGAAGGGACTTTCCTTGGCGTGGAAGGCAAGCTTGGCGATACTGATATTTAGATCTCCTACCGTTGTAACCGACTCTATGTAACCCTAACCCTATCCGGTGTCTATATAAACCGGAGGGTTTTAGTCCGTAGGACAACATACACATCAACAATCATACCATAGGCTAGCTTCTAGGGTTTAGCCTCTCTGATCTCGTGGTAGATCCACTCTTGTACTACCCATATCATCAATATTAATCAAGCAGGACGTAGGGTTTTACCTCCATCGAGAGGGCCGGAACCTGGGTAAAACTTCGTGTCCCTTGCCTCCTGTTACCATCCTGCCTAGACGCACAGTTCAGGGCCCCCTACCCGAGATCCGCCGGTTTTGACACCGACATTGGTGCTTTCATTGAGAGTTCCTCTGTGTCGTCGCCGTCAGGCTCGATGGCTCCTACGATCATCGATAGCGATGGAGTCCAGGGTGAGACCTTCTTCCCCGGACAGATCTTCGTCTTCGGTGGCTTCGCACTGCGGGCCAATTCACTTGGCCACCTGGAGCAGATCGAAAGCTACGCCCCTGGCCGTCAGGTCAGATTTGGAAGTTTAAACTACATGGCTGACATCCGCGGGGACTTGATCCTCGACGGATTCGAGCCATTGCCGAGCGCGCCGCACTGTCCCGACGAGCATGATCTAGCTCTGTCGCCGAACAGTGCCCGGAAGGCCGCACCCGCATTGGCTCCGATCCTTAATTCGGAGCCAACTGCGCCGATCGAGGATGGGCGGTTGGACGCCGCCTCGGGGGCTGCAATCCCAACGGCGATTGAGCCGAACACCAGCCCCGCACTTCGCGAGACTCGTGACTCCAAGGAGCCGGACTCCTTTCCGGACTCCGAACCCTCCGCGCCCCGGCCAATCGAATTCGATTGGGCGCCGATCATGCAGTTTACTGCCGCGGACATCTTTCAGCACTCGCCTTGTGGCGATATTCTGAAATCACTGAAGTCTCTCTCTTTATCAGGAGAGCCCTGGCCGGACTACGGCCAGCAAGGTTGGGATTCGGACGATGAAGAAATTCAAAGCCCACCCACCACCCACTTTGTAGCCACTGTTGACGACTTAACCGACATGCTCGACTTCGACTCCAAAGACATCGACGGTATGAACGCCGATGAAGGAGATGATGAAGAACCAGCGCCTACTAGGCCCTGGAAAGCCACCTCGTCATATGGCGAATACATGGTGGACGCACCAAAAGATGACGACGAGGAACGGAAGGACGCACCGAAGGCTTGTTCCCCCGAAAAGCAATCAAAGCGGCGACGCAAGCGCCGCCCCAAATCCCGCCTCGACAGAAATAGCGATCACACAGACCCAGTGCTGGAGCAGGGCGAACCGTTGCCGGACAACAGCAATCCGGATAATCAAACCGAACAAACAAATCCTATCAAGGATAATGGCCCGGACAGACACCCGGAGTAGCAGACTGCCCTTAAAAGGCTTGTTGCCACCGCCAGAAGCCTGAAAAACAGAAGCAAAGGCTCAAGGCCGTGCAAGACACACTCCAATTCATAGGGAGTAAAATACTCAACACAGCAGCAAGGTACGGCGACAATCGCCCCTCCAAGAGCTACCCAAAGCGGAAGCTGCGGCCCGAATTCGATAAGGAGGCCTCAGAACCTCCACAACCAAATATCAAAGTAGCCACCTGGTCGGATAGACGACCCCTCTACCAACACAGAGCGGCATACAACGCCACTCACAATACAATACGCGACCCATGCGAGGGCTCGCACACAAAGGATGGCGCAGCAAGATCCATCTATGGACCACGCAAGCGCGCCCCAGCATACAACGCAACACAACAAACACCCGAACAACGCGTACACCCAGCTACAAGGGTGCCGCACACCCCCTGTGTTTCACCGATGAGGTGCTGGACCATGAATTTCCCGAGGGATTCAAACCCGCAAACATAGAGGCATACAACGGAACAACAGACCCCGGAGTCTGGATTGAGGACTACATCCTTCACATCCATATGGCTCGAGGAGACGATCTCCACGCCATCAAGTACTTACCCCTCAAGCTCAAAGGGCCAGCTCGTCACTGGCTCAAAGGCCTCCCCAAAAGCTCCATTGGAAGTTGGGAAGAACTTGAAGACGCCTTTCGGGAAAATTTTCAAGGGACTTATGTCCGACCTCCGGATGCGGATGATTTGAGCCATATAACTCAACAGCCCGGAGAGTCAGCCCGAAAGCTTTGGAACAGGTTTCTTACTAAAAAGAACATGATTGTTGACTGTCTGTACGCCGAAGCCTTGGCAGCTTTCAAGCATAGCGTCCGCGACGAATGGCTCGCCAGACACCTCGGCCAAAATAAGCTGAGAACGATAGCCACATTAACAAACCTCATGACCCGCTCTTGCGTGGGTGAGGACAGCTGGCCAGCCAGATGCAGCCCAGCGACCCCAGTACATCCGAAGTTAGATATGGAAACGGGGAATCACGGCGCAATAGCAATAGCAAACGCTGGATTAAAGAAGATAGCACGAAGGGCACGGCAGTAAATGCCGAATTCAAAAGCTCTCAACCAGGTTAAAAGTTGCCCCCTAAAGGCACATCCTTGGCTGGACCCCAGCTCAGACCCCTGCTGATCCATGACATCAGGTGTGGTGGAGGGCCCGAGCGGAAAATAGGGGCGGCTGCCCACTTGACGCTTCTAGGAGCCATGATATAGAACCACTCCTGTTGCCACAATTCAGACACCTCCGGGATGGAACCTTTGGGCCACGGAGCTCCCGTCATCTTGCGTACTGAGGCACCTCCACACGCTGCATGTTGCCCCTCGACCATCTTCGGCTTCACTTCAAAGGTCTTGAGCCACAAGCCAAAGTGAGGGGTGACCCGGAGGAAGGCCTTGCACACGACAATAAATGTCGTGATTTGAAGAAAGGAGTCCGGAGCTAGATCATGGAAGTCTAGCCCGTAATAAAACATCAAACCCCTGATGAAAGGATCCAGAGCAAGGCCTAGACCTCGGAGGAAGTGGGAAACAAACACGACGTTCTCGTTGGTTCAGGGGTAGGGACGACCTGCCCTCGGGGAGGCAGCCGATGCAAAATCTCGGCGGTCAGATATTTGGCCTCCCTCAACTTTTTGATGTCTTCTTTCGTGATGGAGGAAGGCACCCATCGGCCTTGAAGGCTAGATCCGGACATGACTGAAGGTTCGGAGCACCTGACCTGAACTTCGGTCGCTTAAGCTTGAGGTGGGGGAAGGATTCGATTGAGCACGGGAGAGAAAAATAAAAGCCTGGTCCCTTTATAAAGAGGTTGAATATCAAGCATCCTCTCCGTGTCCGCTTGGGCTTGCCTATAATCTAGGAATCCTAGAAGTGGTTGGGTTACCCATGCCCGTATTGATGAGAATCCCGGAATAAGGGGACACGATCTTTGCTTTAACAAGAACATGCCAAGGAAACCACCTCGCATCACGCGCTGAGATAGGACAGTAAAACGGTTCGAATAAAAGCTTGGCCGTGGTGTGATGTCACACTACAGAATAAGTCAGCAGATTAGATTTGTGTAAATATTATTCTCTCTATGCCAATATGTGGAAACTTATTTTGCAGAGCCGGACACTATCTTTGTGTTCGAAATCTTCTATGAAGTACTTGCAGGAGGAACCCGCCTTGCAATGCCGAAGGCAATCTGCGCGCCGGACTCGTCATCATTGAAGCCTGGTTCAGGGGCTACTGATGGAGTCCTGGATTGGGGGGTGTCCGGATGGCCGAACTATACCTTCAGCCGGACTCCTGGACTATGAAGATACAAGATTGAAGACTCTGTCCCGTGTCCGGAAGGGACTTTCCTTGGCGTGGAAGGCAAGTTTGGCGATACGGATATTTAGATCTCCTACCGTTGTAACCGACTCTATGTAACCCTAACCCTATCCGGTGTCTATATAAACCGGAGGGTTTTAGTCCGTAGGACAACATACACATCAACAATCATAGTACTTGAAGGATTGTAGGACAACATCCCTGGATCAGTAATGCTGACACCACACAGTACTTGAAGGATTTATAACAGAGTAGCAATCACACACTTATTACATTGAGTGTCTCAAAAGAGAACTTATTACAATAAATATGGCTTAAGGCCATCTAATGACGATAACAGCGGAAGGCTTGGAAGATAAGTGAGTCCATCAACTCCAACGGCATCACTGATTATAGAATCACGACCTAAAACTCCTTAATCATCATCTGAAAAGTCTGCAACATTAACGTTGCAGCCCGAAACAGGTCAGCACATGGAATATGCTGGGAAAGTAACACATAGAGAGTAATGGAATAATCAGGCTATTCTATATGCATATTTGGCTTGTGGAAAGCTCTATGGTTATAGTTTTGCGGAAAGCCAATTTTTCCCTACTGTAAAAGGAATAAATTTTATTTGACTATCCTGGTGGTTGACAACATTCTCAATCCCAATTAAGCATCCTCATTAAACAAAACCCAACAAAATTAATTTTAGAGTAACATGTTGAGATTCACATGATAATCCAGGTACTAGATACTCAAGATGTCCATAACCGGGGACACAGCTAACCATGATTAGTTTATACACTCTGCAGAGGTTTGCGCACTTTTCCCCACAAGACTCGATCTCCTCCGTTGGATTTCTCGCACTACACGGTGTTTGAGAAACGGATGACCGAGACATAGTCTTTCAGAAGCGCTAGCACCTTACGAACGGGTAGACCGTACCAACCTACATCCCGTACATCTGCTAGTCTACCACTGTAAGAGTTCGCACAACTTAGTCAACTATGCTAGAGCCCATAATAGCTTGTGGCTGCACACGGAAGTTTCTAGCATGAATAATCTCATGATCCCTTTGAGCCTGGGTGGCGGTCCATAAAGAAAAATAGGCAATCGCTGGAATACCCAGGTGCCTCAATCCACCTAGATGTGTATTTAAGTTGCCACCTTAAGTAAACCATTAATTAACAATCTCACATCTGTCATGCATACACTCACTCAATCCACGTCTACTAGCATAGCATGGCATAATAAGCAAACGTAGAAGTAACTCCCAATGGTTTGATAATAACAGGTAATAGGTACTACCTCAACTACTTCCCAAACCCACAATTTAATTAGATCCTAATTATGCAATGTGTGAGGATTGATCCAATGCAATAAAACTGGGTAGCTGGAAAGCATGATCAAAGTGTTACTTGCCTTGCTGATGATCCGGGAAACCTAGCGATTCGAAGTAGCAAGCGGTGCACTTCGGGTACTCTATCGCAAACAAACAAGCATACAATAAGTACTAAACTAATGCACAGGTAAAACTCACATAAGATATCTAACCAGAAAGTTCAACTTAAGAACTCTGGTTGGCAAAAAGAATCAAAACGAACGAAGCAATGAAAGACAAACGGCAAAAGAAACATACTTCCTTTACTATTCTGGATCTAGGGAAAATTTTACAGTGGAAAAAACTTGTTTAAGTTGGTTAAACGGAAAGAGGGTTTCGAGACGAAACTCCAGGCGCTTGAATCGCCTGATTCCGATAAACGAGCGAAAAGTTAGACTAAAACGAAAATCGGATCAGAAATCGCGATCAGAAAAATCGCGGATTTAATCCGAGAAAAAGAAAAACGACGAACGTTCGTTAAAACGAACGAACGGGAGAACGCTCACTAATTAAATAAACCGGAAAAACCGATCTATTTAAAAAAACCGAAACTAAAAAAACGAGCAAAACCGTCGGAAAAACCGGAGGCGAAAAAAACCAGGGCGGCGCGGGCAGGCAGCGGCGGTGGCGGCGGCTAGGGTTAGGGCAGGGGCGCGGCTGGGCTTCGTTCAGGGCCTCGGGGCGCTATAAAAAGGCTCGGCCAGGAGGAGTCCTGGGCGGTTACGACCTAAGGTCGGTTCGGACCTTGTTTTTAATAATTACGCTCAGGGGAAAAAACAAAAGGAATACTAAACAAACTCCAAAAATCCCGAAATAAATTTTCCCCGCCTTCTAAAATCAAGCCGCACAGGATGAATATTTATTTGGGGCCAAAATGCAATTTTGAAAAACATGCATTTTTCCTAAATTCAAATAAAGTAGCAAATAAAACCAAAATAAATTCTTATTCGATTTTTTTATTAAATCCTCAATATTTCTTTATTTTGGGAAAGTCATTTTATTCCCTCTCTCATATTTTCGTAATAGAAATAATTGAAGATAAAATAAATAAATTCAAATGATCCTATTTTCAAAATTCGAGACAACTCAAATATGAAAATAATGAAATCTCCAACTCTCTCCGAGGGTCCTTGAGTTGCGTGAAATTTCTAGGATCAACCAAAATGCAATAAATATGATATGCAATGATGATCTAGTGTATAACATTCCAAATTGAAAATTTGGGATGTTACAAATGCCCCTAGCTAGGAATAACAAACAAGGATAGATCTAGGTATTGCCATCTTTGGTAGGCAATTCTTCAATGAGGCATCTACCATCTTTAGGAATTTCTTTCTTTTTATTGATTATCAAAATTTTAGGCACAAGATCGAAAAAATCATTTGTAACAAATGGTTCCTTAATGATAGCAAAAAAATTGGGATGAATACTTATAGATTTGAGATCCGCAGTTTCCTTACTAGAGGATTCACCCTTATTTTTAGGAACATACATAAACTTGGCAATTTTAGTGGGAGGACTTGGAGTATTTCTTACGGAAGAAAAAGCAGTTCCCAAGTTGGTAATAATATCCTCAAGTTTATCAATTCTAGTGGAATCATGATTTATTTTCTCATTAACTATGTGTTCCTTCTCTCTAATATTTTTCAAAGTGACTCCTACTTTAGATCCATATTGAGAGATTCGGTTGTGGATTTTTTAATCCAAATTTTCAATTATCGCTACGGTAGCAACCTTATTTTCAATAATTTCAAGTCTTTGCATTACATGCTCCAAAGTTAATACAGTTCCATTAACCAAAAGAGGGGGTGAGCCAAACAAATCTATCATAGCATTATAAGTATCAAAAGTATGGCTACCCAAGAAGTTCTTTCCAGTAATAGTATGAAGGACATATCTGTGCCAAGGAGTAACGCCTACATAAAAATTGCGAAGAAGAACAGAAGTAGATTGCTTCCTGGTAGATCTATTTTGAGCATTGCAAATTCTATACCAAGCGTCTTTTAGATTTTCCCCCTCCCTTTGCTTAAAATTCAGAATTTCATTCTCGGGAGACAATGGAGAAGATAAGGGACTAGCCATAATGACAAGCAAATGAACTAACGCACAAGCAAACAAAAAGCAAGCGGGCAAAAAGAGGCAAATAGAGAAAGAGAGGGACGATAGAGAGAGAGGGCAAATAAAACGACAAGGGTGAAGTGGGGGAGAGGAAAACGAGAGGCAAATGGCAAATAATGTAATGCGGGAGATAAGGGTATGTGATGGGTACTTGGTAGATTGACTTTTGCGTAGACCTCCCCGGCAACGGCGCCAGAAATCCTTCTTGCTACCTCTTGAGCACTGCGTTGGTTTTCCGCGAAGAGGAAGGGAGTATTTCCCTTAGTTTTTGAGAACCAAGGTATCAATCCAGTAGGAGGCTACGCGCCAGTCCCTCGTACCTGCACAAAACAAATAAATCCTCGCAACCAACGCGATAAGGGGTTGTCAATCCCTACACGGCCACTTACGAGAGTGAGATCTGATAGATATGATAAAATAATATTTTTGGTATTTTTGTGATACAGATGCAATGTAAAAGCAAAGGAAATAACTAATTATTGGGAGATTAATATGATGAAGATAGACCCGGGGGCCATAGGTTTCACTAGTGCCTTCTCTCGAGAGCATAAGTATTCTACAATGGGTGAACAAATTACTGTTGAGCAATTGACAGAATTGAGCATAGTTACGAGAATATCTAGGTATGATCATGTATATAGGTATCACGTCCGAGACAAGTAGACCGACTCCTGCCTGCATCTACTACTATTACTCCACTCATCGACCGCTATCCAGCATGCATCTAGAGTATTAAGTTAATGAAAACAGAGTAACGCCTTAAGCAAGATGACATGATGTAGAGGGATAAACTCATGAAATATGATGAAAACCCCATCTTGTTATCCTCGATGGCAACAATAGAATATGTGCATTGCTACCCCTACTGTCACTGGGAAAGGACACCGCAAGATTGAACCCAAAGCTAAGCACTTCTCCCATTGCAAGAAAGATCAATCTAGTAGGCCATATCAAACAGATAATTTGAAGAGACTTGCAAAGATAACCAATCATACATAAAAGAATTCAGAGAAGATTCAAATATTGTTCATAGATAGACTTGATCATAAACCCACAATTCATCGATCTCAACAAACACACCGCAAAAAGAAGATTACATCGAATAGTTCTCCACAAGAGAGGGGGAGAACATTGTATTGAGATCCAAAAAGAGAGAAGAAGCCATCTAGCTACTAAGTATGGACCCGTAGGTCTGAGGTGAACTACTCACACTTCATCGGAGGGGCTATGATGCTGATGTAGAAGCCCTCCGTGATCGATGCCCCCTCCGGCGGAGCTCTGGAACAGGCCCCAAGATGGGATCTTGTGGATATAGAAAGTTACGGCGGTGGAATTAGGGGTTTGGCTCCGTGTCTGATCGTTTGGGGGTAAGTAGGTATATATAGGAGGAAGGAGAACGTCGCTGGAGCAATAGGGGGCCCACGAGGGTGGAGGGCGCACCTGGGGGTGGTAGGCGCGCCCCCCTACCTCGTGGCCTCCTCTTTTGTGTCTTGACGTAGGGTTCAAGTCTCCTGGGTCTTGTTTGTTGAGAAAATCACGTTCCCTAAGGTTTCATTCCGTTTGGACTCCGTTTGATATTCCTTTTCTTCGAAACCCTAAAACAGACAAAAAACAACAATTCTGGGCTGGGCCTTCGGTTAATAGGTTAGTCCCAAAAATAATATAAAAGTGGATAATGATGCCCAATAATGTCCAAAATAGTAGATAATATAGCATGGACCAAAAAAAATTATAGATACATTGGAGACGTATCACCCTCGAAAACTGTTGCGATCCCCTATACTTGTGGGTTATCAAGACTACTTTCTAGCGCCGTTGCCGGGGAGCATAGATCTATTCTTTGAGTCACTTGGGGTTTATATTAGTTGAACACTATGAGGAATTTGAAAGATGAAAGAATCAAGATTTTTCCCTCAACTACGAGGGTAGGTAAGGAACTACCATCTAGCTTTGCACTTGATTTACCTTCTATTTTGAGTAAACTTGCGACACCTACTCCTGCTATTGATTCTGATATGTCGCATGTTGTTGATGATGCCACTTCTGATATGCATGATGCTTATGATGAAACTACTTCTATGCTTGATAATAATGTGCCATTAGGTAAATTTCTTGATGAACAACTTGCTAGGGTTAGAGAGAATGAAATTAATGAAACTGATAATATTGATGAAAGTGATGATTAAGATTCTCCCCCTAGATATGAATTGCCTCATGTGCCCGAGGGTTATGTTATGGATGAGGAAACTGCTAGAGATCTTTTAGCTTGCAAAGATAGATATGATCTTAAGAAACTGTAAGCTAAGCTGAAAGAAAAATCTTTGAATGCTAGAATGAAATGTGACCTTGCTTTTGCTACTTCACCTATCTGTATTTCTGATAAGGATTATGATTTCTCTATCGATCCTGAGATAATTACTTTGGCTGAATCTGATCCGTTTTATGGCTATGAGTATGAAACAGTTGTGGCACATCTTACTAAATTGAATGATATACACCCTATTCACTAATGAGGAAAAAATTAGTTACTACTATATCCTTAAGTTATTTCCATTGTCATTAAAGGGTGATGCTAAAATATGGTTTAATTCGCTTGATCCTAGTTGTGTGCGTAGTCCCCGGGATATGATTTATTACTTCTGCGCTTAATATTACCCCACTCACAAGATACAAGCGGCCTTAAGGGAGATATATAATTTTTTGCAAATTGAAGAAGAGAGTCTCCCACAAGCTTGGCGGAGGCTTCTTCGATTACTTAATGCTTTGCCAGATCATCCTCTCAAGAAAAATGAAATACCTGATATCTTTTATAATGGACTAACCGATACTTCTAGAGACCACCTGGATAGTTGTGCTGGTTGTGTTTTCAGGGAAAGAACTGTTGAGCAAGCTGAATTGCTATTGAATAATATGTTGAGTAATGATAAGGATTGGACACTTCCCGAACCAACTCCTAAGACAACTCTGAAGAAAAGGGGTATTCTATTTCTCAGTCCTAAATATATGCAAGAGGCAAACAAATCTATGAAAGAAAAAGGTATTAAAGCTGAAGTTGTTAAGAATTTACCACCTATTGAAGAAATACATGGTCTTGATAACCCGACATGGTTAGTAAAGGTAAATTGTCTCTGTAGATTTAATAAGGTTGAAATCCCATCTACTAAGTTTGCTAGCCAATGCCTGGATGAATTTGATAATTTTATTGTTAAACAAGAAGACTTCAATGCTTATGTTAGTAGACAATTGAAACGTAATGCTTATATGATTGAACACTTGAGTGATTATATGTGTAGAGTTAAAGGTGAATTTAAACTTATTAGTAAACATGCTTCGTCTATGGTTACCACTCAAGTAGAACAAGTGCTTAAAGCACAATATGATTTTATCAATGAATTAAATAATAAGAAAAATGATAATGATGTTAGAGTTGTGACTAGAGGGGGTAAAATGACTCAGGAAACTTTGTATCCTGAGGGCTACCCGAAGAGAGTTCAACAATATTCTCAAAGAACTAATATTGATACACCTAGTCCTTCTAAAAAGAAGAAAAAGAAAAATGATAGGACTTTGCATGCTTCTAGTGAACCTGTTATTGACACACCTGAGAATCCCAATGATATTTCTATTTCTGATGCTAAAACACAATCTGTTAATGAACATGAACCTAGTGATAATGTGAATGATGATGTTCATGTTGACGCTCAACCTAGCAATAACAATGATGTAGAGATTGAACCTCTTGTTGATCTTGATAACCCACAATCAAAGAATCAACGTTATGATAAGAGAGACTTCATTGCTAGGAAGCATGGTACAAAAAAAGAACCATGGGTACAGAAACCCATGCCTTTTCCTCCTAAACCATCCAAGAAAAAGGATGATGAGGATTTTGAGCGCTTTGCGGAAATTATTAGACCTATCTTTTTGCGTATGCGTTTGACTGATATGCTTAAAATGAATCCTTATGATAAGTATATGAAAGATATTGTTATAAATAAAAGGAAGATACCGGAAGCTAAAATTTCCACCATGCTTGCCAATTATACTTTTAAAGGTGGAATACCTAAGAAACTTGGAGATCTAGGAGTACCAACTATACCATGCTCCATTAAAATAAACTATGTTGAAACTGCTTTATGTGATCTTGGAGATGGTGTTAGTGTTATGCCTCTATCTTTACACCGTAGACTTGATTTGAATAAGTTGACACCTACTGAAATATCTTTGCAAATGGCCGATAAATCCACTGCTATACCTGTCGGTATTTGTGAGGATGTGCCTGTTGTGGTTGCAAACTTTACTATTTTAACGGACTTTCTTATTCTTGATATTCCCGAGGACGGTAGTATGTCTATTATTCTTGGTATACCCTTTTTGAATACTACAGGGGCTATTATTGATTGCAACAAAGGCAATGTCACTTTTCATGTTAATGGTAATGAGCATACAGTCCACTTTCCGAGGAAACAACCTCCAGTCCACAGTATCAATTCTATTGGAAAATTTTCAACGATAACTATTGGAGGTTTTGAATTCCCTCTTCCTACTGTCCAGAAAAAATATGATATTCTTATTGTTGGTGACATGCATATCCCCGTTGAGGTAACATAGTGTTATGCGAAAATTCTCCGGTTTCATGTTATTGGGAAAGAGTTTGTTAACAAGACTTGATCCACCTTGTTAATGGATTCCTTTTTGATGACCATGAGATGATGAAGTTAGAAAGCACAACTCCCTGTACCCTCCTTTTATTTTCTGTTATTTAGATTAAATAAAGCAAAAGTAGTATTTTGTGTCTATTTTCTGAATTATCATTGCAATAAAAAATACCCCGAAAATAAAAGTTCTCCAAATGTCCTGAAAATGAAATATGATTTTTTATAGAATATTTAAGAATTATTGGCACTGAGAACACACCAGGGGCTACACCACCTGGCCATGAGGGTCCAGGGTGCGCCCACCACCCTGGGGCGCGCCCCCTGCCTCGTGGACCCCACATGGGCCTCCTCCACTTATTCCAACACCCACACACTTCATCTTCCTCCAGAAAAAATCATCCCATAGCTCAAACCTGAGTTCTAGCTCATCTTGCCGCCATTTTCGATCTCCTTGCTCAAAGCTCCATTCACAAAACTGCTTTGGGGGGATTGTTCTTCGGTATGTGACTCCTCCAATGGTCCAATTAGTTTTTTTCTAGTGCTTTATTTATTGCAAATTTTTGCTGCTTAGGTGACCCTATTCTGGAGCTTGCATGTTAAATTTATGTGGTCAAAAGTAGTTTTAATGCATGATACGGCCTCTAGGCACTTGTAGGGGTAGTTGCTATCAATCTTGTTGAGTTTGGTTCACTTTTAATTTGAGTCACTAAAAAATTCAGAAATGTTCATAGGAGGAAAACGTTGAATAGATTATTGAGAGGCTCCTCGAGCCGAAGATCGAAGGATAAGAAGAATGAGGAGAATAAAAAGCCCAATGACCAGACCTCAAACGGTCCAATCACTGTGCTCAGGTGTCATCCCTGGATCAGTAATGCTGACACCACACAGTACTTGAAGGATTTATAACAGAGTAGCAATCACACACTTATTACATCGAGTGTCTCAAAAGAGAACTTATTACAATAAATATGGCTTAAGGCCATCTAATGACGATAATAGGGGAAGGCTTGGAAGATAAGTGAGTCCATCAACTCCAACGGCATCACTGAGTATAGAACCACAACCTAAAACTCCTTAATCGTCGTCCAAAAATTCTGCAACATTAACGTTGCAGCCCGAAACGGGTCAGCACATGGAATATGCTGCAAAAGTAACACATAGAGAGTAATGGAATAATCACGTTATTCTATATGCATATTTGGCTGGTGTAAAGCTCTATGGTTACAGTTTTGCGGAAAGCCAATTTTTCCCTACCGTAAAAGGAATAAATTTTATTTAACTATCATGGTGGTTGTTAAACATTGAGAATGGTTGACAGCATTCTCAATCCCAATTATGCATCATCATTAAACAAAACCCAACAAAATTAATTTTAGAGTAACATGTTGAGATGCACATGATAATCCGGGTACTAGATACTCAAGATGTCCATAACTGGGGACACGGCTAACCATGATTGGTTTATACACTCTGCAGAGGTTTGCGCACTTTTCCCCACAAGACTCGATCTCCTCCGTTGGATTTCTCACACTACACGGTGTTTGAGAAACGGATGATCGAGACATAGTCTTTCAGAAGCGCTAGCACCTTACGAACAGGTAGACCGTACCAACCTACATCCCCTACATCTGCTAGTCTACCATTGTAAGAGTTCACACAACTTAGTCAACTATGCTAGAGCCCATAATAGCATGTGGCTGCACACGGAAGTTTCTAGCATGAATAATCTCATGATCCCTTTGAGCCTGGGTGGCGGTCCATAAAGAAAAACAGGCAATCGCTGGAATACCCAGGTGCTTCAATCCACCCAGATGTGTATTTAAGTTGCCACCTTAAGTAAACCAATAATTAACAATCTCACATCTGTCATGGATACACTCACCCAATCCACGTCTACTAGCATAGCATGGCATGATAAGCAAACCTAGAAGTAACTCCCAAAGGTTTGATAATAACATTTAATAGGTACTACCTCAACTACTTCCCAAACCCACAATTTAATTAGATCCTAATCATGCAATGTGTGAGGATTGATCTAATGCAATAAAACTGGGTAGCTGGAAAGCATGATCAAAGTGTTACTTGCCTTGCTGATGATCCGGGAAAACTAGCGATTCGAAGTAGGAAGCGGCGCACTCCGGGTACTCTATCGCAAACAAACAAGCATACAATAAGTACTCAAATAATGCACAAGTAAAACTCACATAAGAGATCTAAACAGAAAGTTCAACTTAAGAACTCCGGTTGGCAAAAAGAATCAAAACGAACGAAGCAATGAAAGACAAATGGCAAAAGAAACAGGCTTCATTTACTATTCTGGATCTAGGGAAAATTTTACAGTGGCAAAAACTTGTTTAAGTTGGTTAAGTGGAAAGAGGGTTTCGAGACAAAACTCCAGGTGCTTGAATCGCCTGATTCCGGTAAACGAGCGAAAAGTTAGACTAAAACGAAAATCGGATCAGAAATCACGATCAGAAAAATCGCGGATTTAATCCGAGAAAAAGAAAAACGACGAACGTTCATTAAAACGAACGAGCGGGCGAACGCTCGCTAATTAAATAAACCGGAAAAACTGATCTATTTAAAAAAACTAAAACTAAAAAAACGAGCACAACCGTCGGAAAAACCGAAAGGTTTTTCGAGAAACCGGAGGCGGGAAAAAACTACCTCCGGCGACTCCGGCGGCGGGTCCGGCGGGGCGGCGGCGGCGGCGCGGGCAGGCGGCGGCACGGGCGCGGCGGCGGCGGCTAGGATTAGGGTTAGGGCGGGGGCGCGGCTGGGCATCGGCCGGGGCCTCGGGGCGCTATAAAAAGGCCCGGCCAGGAGGACTCCTAGCCGGTTACGGCCCAAGGTCGGTTCGAACCTTTTTTTTTAAATAATTACGCTCGAAAAAAAACAAATGGAATACTAAACGGACTCCAAAGATCCCTAAATAAATTTTCCCCGGCTTCTAAAATCAATCCGCACATGATGAACATTTATTTGGGGCCTAAATGGAATTTTGAAAAACGTGCATTTTTCCTAAATTCAAATAAAATAGCAAATAAAACCAAAATAAATTTTTATTTGATTTTTTATTAAATCCTCAATATTTCTTTATTTTGGGAAAGTCATTTTATTCCCTCTCTCATATTTTCGTTATAGAAATAATTGAAGATAAAATAAATCAAATCAAATGATCCTATTTTCAAAATTCGAGACAACTCAAATATGAAAATAACGAAATCCCCAACTCTCTCTGAGGGTCCTTGAGTTGCGTGAAATTTCTAGGATCAACCAAAATGCAATAGATATGATATGCAATGATGATCTAGTGTATAACATTCCAAATTGAAAATTTGGGATGTTACAAACCTACCCTCCTTAAGATGAATATCGTCCTCGAGATTCGGGTTGGCTAGAAAATAGGTGAGGGTGGTCTTTCAGCAAATCTTCCTCTCGCTCCCAGGTGGTTTCATCCTCCGTGTGGTGGCTCCACTGAACCTTGCAAAACTTGATAACCGTACTACGGGTGACTCGACTGGCATATTCTAGAATCTTAACAGGTTTCTCCTCATAAGTCAAATCACTGTCTAACTGAATCGCTTCTAGTGGTACTGTATCTCTCAGCGGTATATCAGCCATCTCTGCGTGGCACTTCTTCAACTGGGATATGTGGAACAAGTCATGAACTCCCGACAATCCTTCAGGCAATTCCAACTTATAGGCTACCTCTCCCATAAGCTCCAAAACTCTGTATGGTCCAACAAAACGTGGCGCTAACTTTCCCTTAACTCCAAAGCACTTAACTCGTCGAAGTGGTGATACTCGAAGATAAACTCGGTCTCCGACTTCGTAAACTGTCTCCTTGCGTTTAGAATCTGCATAACTCTTCTGCCTGGACTGAGCTACCTTGAGCCTATCGCGAATCAATTTCACTTTCTGTTCAGAGTCGTTTATCAGATCCGGTCCAAACAACTGGCGGTCTCCAACTTCATCCCAAAACAATGGGGTCCTGCACCTCCTTCCGTACAAGGCTTCGAAAGGGGCCATCTTCCGTAAGAGAACTCTGCATACGACAAATTCTCGTCCCAACTAGATCCATAATCTAGCGCACAAGCTCTTAGCATATCCTCCAAAATCTGATTGACTCTCTCAGTCTGTCCATCTGTCTGCGGGTGGAAAGCTATGCTAAACTCCAGTTTCGTTCCCAAAGTTTCATGCAACTGATTCCAGAACTTTGATGTAAATTGGGTTCCTCTATCCGATACTATGCTCCTTGGAACTCCATGCAGACAAACGATTCTGGTCATATATATCTTTGCCAACTTTGCACTAGTATAAGTAGTCTTCACGGGAATGGAATGAGCTACCTTGGTCAAACGGTCGACTACAACCCATATCAAGTCATAGCCTGAACGTGTTCTGGGTAATCCTGTAATAAAATCCATCCCTAGCTTATCCCACTTCCATTCGAGTATCGGCAATGGTTGTAGCAATCCTGCTGGCTTCTGATGCTATGCCTTTACTCTCTGACATACATCACAAACTGCTACATATTCCGCAATATCCTTCTTCATTCCGGTCCACCAGAATATATCCTTCAAATCCAAATACATGTTGGTATTTCCTGGGTGAATCAAATATGGGGAATGATGGGCCTCTTGTAAGATTAACTTCCTGATCTCCGAATTGTTTTGTACATAGACACGGTCTTCAAACCATAAGGTATCGTGCTCATCCTCACGAAATCCCTTAGCCTTTCCTTTCCTCATTTTCTCCTTAATAGAAGCAATCTCCTTGTCGGTCCTTTGGGCTTCTCTGATCTTATCCATCAAGGTAGACTGAATCTCCAGTGCTGCTACATAGCCTTTCAGGACTATTTCCAAACATAGCTCTCGAAGATTTTCGGCTAACTCCCTTGGTAAATCTCCCATCATTAGGGTGTTGACATGACTCTTACGGCTTAACGCGTGAGCTACTACGTTAGCCTTTCCGGGGTGATAATGCAATTTCATATCATAGTCCTTGATGAGGTCCAAGCATCTCCTTTGTCTGAGGTTCAACTCCTTTTGTGTGAAAATATACTTCAAACTCTTGTGATCCGTGCACACCTCGCAATGGTTTACAATCAGAAAATGTCTCCAAGTCATCAATGCATGCACTACGGCTGGTAACTCCAAATCATGCGTAGCGTAATTCAACTCATGGGACTTAAGTTGTCGTGTGGCATATGAAACAACTCTTCCTTCCTGCATAAGCACTTCTCCAAGTCCTCGACGTGAAGTGAGGGAGTACAGGATTAGGGGGTGTACGGGTAGCCGGACTATACCTTCGGCCGGACTCCTGGACTATGAAGATACAAGATTGAAGACTTCGTCCCGTGTCCGGAAGGGACTTTCCTTGGCATGGAAGGCAAGCTTGGCGATACGGATATGTAGATCTCCTACTATTGTAACCGACTCTGTGTAACCCTAGCCCTCTCCAGTGTCTATATAAACCGGAGGGTTTTAGTACGTAGAGGAACAACAATCATACCATAGGCTAGCTTTTAGGGTTTAGCCTCTCTGATCTCGCGGTAGATCTAGTCTTGTACTACCCATATCATCAATATTAATCAAGCAGGACGTAGGGTTTTACCTCCATCAAGAGGGCCCGAACCTGGGTAAAACATCGTGTCCCCTGCCTCCTGTTACCATCCTTCCTAGACGCATAGTTCGGGACCCCCTACGCGAGATCCGCCGGTTTTGACACCGACTTTGGTGCTTTCATTGAGAATTCCTCTGTGTCGTAACCATCAGGAAGGATGCCTCATCCCGTCTTTAAAGACGGCACCGTTGCTAAGGGAGCTTTGGTTGTCGGCTAGACTCTCAGGCTAGGTGGTTTCCTTATGACCACCCATTCGGCTGCTGCGCCGATGACGACCTCTCGGGTCATCGGAAGCAATCTTCACGCCAGCTTAGAATTTGCCAAGCAGCTAGATCCAATGGAGCTCTCTTCCCTAAACGAGCTCTTGGATCGCTTCGCCGCCCTCGGAGTCGCTACGGATTACGACCAGATTGGGTCTAAACCCGATCTGAGAGAGATTAACTCCCCCAGGTTAGCCATCACGTTGCCGTGGTAGAGGGACAGTGCGGCGACCCTTCATCTATCTTAAGGACTAGATATGTCCGGATTCCCGATCCCTCCAAGTCGGGTACCCGCGGACGGGAGGACATCACCCAAGACCTGAACTTAAATTCAGGTGACGGGCTAGATTCATTGGACAGCATCCAAGAATCCAAACTTCCGAGTTCGGAAACTCCTTGGCCCCTGGGTCTTGGATTGGGTGAGGTTTCGGATTTGATTCCACCCACACACCCGTACAAAAGCAATCTATCCCAAATTAGGCCAGAGCCCGAAGAAACAGTACATCATTACTGGGCCAGATTCCTCCTGGTTATGAACAGGATAAAGGACTGCCGCAAGGAAGAGGCAATTTTATTCTTCTGCAATAATTGCGCGGACAAGGGAATCCTCAATGCCATAAGTCGCCGTGATATTACACGCTTCTCTGACTTGGCGTCCATACTACGAAAGTACTGTGCGATGGAAAGCGCCTGGAAAACCGAAATAAAATTTTGGGACAATCCGGCCCTGAATTCAAACCCAGTCTGAAACAAAAGGGTGCATCATCACCAGACACCCGGGTTCAATACCAAAAAGCAAAAGCCCTCTGCAGGGCACGGAACCGTACTGGAAGGATGGCTTAATGGACCCTGTAAAATCCACAGTGCAGAGGGCGCCACACCAACTCACAGCCTTAGAGCATGTTCGATACTCCGGCAGGTGGCAAAAATTGGCAAAGATCTTCTAATTCCAGAAGCCATAGAAAGCCACCCCAAAGAAACCAGTACGGTATCAATAGTCTTCGAGACTTTCGCATAAAATAATATGCGAAAAAGAACACTCCACGGCCTTGCCGAAGTCTACCAAGTAGCAACAATAAACCCATGGAGTGACACGGCTATTACTTTTAACGCTAGTGATGAACCTAAATTCCGAACAGCCCGAGCACTAGCCGCATTGGTCCTCAGTCCAATAGTGGACGGCTTTCATCTTACCAAGGTACTCATGGATGGCGGCAGCGGATTGAACCTCATTTATGAGGAAACCCTTCAAAAAATGGAAATAGACCGGAACCGCATTGAGTGAAGCAGCACAACCTTTAGAGGAATAATCCCTAGTCGGGAAGCGCGCTGTACAGGAAAAATCACACTAGATGTGGTGTTAGGCACGCAGGATAATTACAGGTCCGAAGAGGTCATGTTCCAGGTGGCCCCGTTCAGTAGCGGATATCACGCTCTGCTAGGGCGGGAAGCGTTTACAGTCTTCCAAGCAATACCCCATTACGGGTACATGAAGCTCAAGATGCCCGGGCCTAACGGAATCATCACTCTCGTTAGTGATCCGGACAGAGCACTCCGCGCCGAAAACAAGACAACCGCACTGGCCCTCGAGGCGCTATCCGAAGCCCTAGTGGCTGAGGAACTGACTACACTGCGCTCCATGGTAAATAGGGACGATGTGATACTCGATAAAAGATACAAGTCCACCTCCTTTAAACCGGCAGACGAAATAGTCAAATTCCAGGTCCATCCAACGGACCCCAATAAAACAGCTTCCATCGGGGCACAGTTAAACCCTGATGTAGACGCCGCACTGCGAGAGTTCCTACGAGAGAACTGGGAAATTTTTGCCTGGCACCCTTCAGACATGCCTGGAATCCCACGTAGGCTGGCCGAACACAGCTTAAATATCCTAAAAGGATTCAAGCCAGTCAAAAAGGCTCTTCGGCATTTTTCCGAACATAAGAGACAGGCCATGGGAGAGGAACTAGCCAAGCTATTGGAGGCCGGATTCATCAAAGATATAAAACATCCAGACTGGCTAGCAAACCTGGTGATGGTACCAAAGAAGGACAAATCCGGATTTCAAAGACCTTAACAGGGCTTGCCCAAAGGATCCCTTCCCTCTCCCCCGCATCGATCAAATTATCGACGCTACCGCAGGACACGATTCGTTGTGTTTCCTCGACGCATACTCCAGCTACCATCAAATAAAGATGGCAGAGTCAGACCAAGCCGCAACGGCATTCATCACACCATACGGCCCATTCTGCTTCAACACAATGCCCTTCGGGCTCAAAAACGCCGGCAACATATCAGCGCATGATTCAGACATGTCTGGCAAACCAGATCGGCAAAATAGTGGAGGCATACGTAGATGATGTGGTCGTTAAAACAAGACATGTCGAATCTCTAGTAGACAACTTGAGGCTAACATTCGATAACCTCCGAACATATGACATCAACCTCAACCCGGAAAAATGCGTTTTCGGCATTCCAGATGGAATTCTCTTGGGCTTCATTGTATCCGGTAGAGGAATTGAAGCAAATCTAGCCAAGATCCGAGCTCTGTCACAATTGGATATCCCGAAGGACCTCAAACAAATACAAAAATTAACTGGATGGGTGGCGGCTCTAAGCCGCTTTATCTCCCGCCTAGGAGAAAAGGCCCTACCCCTTTACTGCCTCCTTCGGCGCACCGAACACTTCGAGTGGACGGATGCAGCCACGGCCGGACTCGGCGAAATAAAATCCATCTTAGCAACAAACCCAGTCCTGGCTGCACCAAACATTGGCGAACCAATGCTATTATACATCGCAGCAACCCATCAGGTCGTAAGCACAGTGCTCGTCGTCGAACGAGAAACGGACGGACACAAATTCCCCCTTCAAAAGCCGGTCTATTACGTGTCCACTGTCCTTACTCCGTGCAAGACACGGTACCAGCATTATCAAAAGATTGCGTACGCGGTATTTATGGCATCCCAAAAGCTGCGACACTACTTTCAAGAGTGTTCAATAACAGTAGCCTCGGAAGTGCCACTTAACGATATTATAAACAAGTGCGACGCGACAGGCCGGATTGCAAAATGGGCCATTGAGCTCCTCCCGTTTGGCCAACTTCGTCGCAGAATGGACGGAGGCCGAACTCCCAAAAGAGTACGGCTGAGGGAGTCCTGGATTAGGGGGTGTCCGGATGGCCGAACTATACCTTCAGCCGGACTCCTGGACTATGAAGATACAAGATTGAAGACTCCATCCCGTGCCCGGAAGGGACTTTCCTTGGTGTGGAAGGCAAGCTTGGCGATATTGATATTTAGATCTCCTACCGTTGTAACCGACTCTATGTAACCCTAACCCTATCCGGTGTCTATATAAACCGGAGGGTTTTAGTCCGTAGGACAACATACACATCAACAATCATACCATAGGCTAGCTTCTAGGGTTTAGCCTCTCTGATCTCGTGGTAGATCCACTCTTGTACTACCCATATCATCAATATTAATCAAGCAGGACGTAGGGTTTTACCTCCATCGGGAGGGCCGGAACCTGGGTTAAACTTCGTGTCCCTTGCCTCCTGTTACCATCCTGCCTAGACGCATAGTTCAGGGCCCCCTACCCGAGATCCGCCGGTTTTGACACCGACATTGGTGCTTTCATTGAGAGTTCCTCTGTGTCGTCGCCATCAGGCTCGATGGCTCCTACGATCATCGATACCGATGGAGTCCAAGGTGAGACCTTCTTCCTCGGACAAATCTTCGTCTTCGGTGGCTTCGCACTGCGGGCCAATTCACTTGGCCACCTGGAGCAGATCGAAAGCTACGCCCCTGGCCGTCAGGTTAGATTTGGAAGTTTAAACTACACGGCTGACATCCGGGGGGACTTGATCCTCGACGGATTCGAGCCATTGCCGAGCGCACCGCACTTTCCCGACGAGCATGATCTAGCTCTGTCGCCGAACAGTGCCCTGAAGGCCGCACCCGCATTGGCTCCGATCCTTAATTCGGAGCCAACTGCGCCGATCGAGGATGGGCGGTTGGACGCCGCCTCGGGGGCTGCAATCCCAACGGCGATTGAGCCGAACACCAGCCCCGCACTCCGCGAGACTCGTGACTCCAAGGAGCCGGACTCCTTTCCGGACTCCGAACCCTCCGCGCCCCGGCCAATCGAATCCGATTGGGCGCCGATCATGGAGTTTACTGCCGTGGACATCTTTCAGCACTCGCCTTGTGGCGATATTCTGAAATCACTGAAGTCTCTCTCTTTATCAGGAGAGCCCTGGCCGGACTACGGCCAGCAAGGTTGGGATTCGGATGATGAAGAAATTCAAAGCCCACCCACCACCCACTTTGTAGCCACTGTTGACGACTTAACCGACATGCTCGACTTCGACTCCAAAGACATCGACGGTATGAACACCGATGAAGGAGATGATGAAGAACCAGCGCCTACTAGGCCCTGGAAAGCCACCTCGTCATATGGCGAATACATGGTGGACGCACCAAAAGATGACGACGAGGAACGGAAGGACGCACCGAAGGCTTGTTCCCCCGAAAAGCAATCAAAGCGGCGACGCAAGCGCCGCCCCAAATCCTACCTCGACAAAAATAGCGATCACACAGACCCAGTGCTGGAGCAGGGCGAACCGTTGCCGGACAACAGCAATCCAGATAATCAAACCGAACAAACAAATCCTATCAAGGATAATGGCCCGGACGACATAACGTCGGACAGACACCCGGAGTAGAAGACTGCCCGTAAAAGGCTTGTTGCCACCGCCAGGAGCCTGAAAAAACAGAAGCAAAGGCTCAAGGCCACGCAAGACACACTCCAATTCATATGGAGTAAAATACTCAACACAGCAGCAAGGTACGGCGACAATCGCCCCTCCAAGAGCTACCCAAAGCGGAAGCTGCTGCCCGAATTCGATAAGGAGGCCTCAGAACCTCCACAACCAAATATCAAAGTAGCCACCTGGTCGGATAGACGACCCCTCCACCAACACAGAGCGGCATACAACGCCACTCACAATACAATACGCGACCCATGCGAGGGCTCACACCGAAAGGATGGCGCAGCAAGATCCATCTATGGACCACGCAAGCGCGCCCCAGCATACAACGCAACACAACAAACACCCGAACAACGCGTACACCCAGCTACAAGGGTGCCGCACACCCCCTGTGTTTCACCGATGAGGTGCTGGACCATGAATTTCCCGAGGGATTCAAACCCGCAAACATAGAGGCATACGACGGAACAACAGACCCTGGAGTCTGGATTGAGGACTACATCCTTCACATCCGTATGGCTCGAGGAGACGATCTCCACGCCATCAAGTACTTACCCCTCAAGCTCAAAGGGCCAGCTCGTCACTGGCTCAAAGGCCTCCCCAAATGCTCCATTGGAAGTTGGGAAGAACTCGAAGACGCCCTTCGAGAAAATTTTCAAGGGACTTATGTCCGACCTCCGGATGCGGATGATTTGAGCCATATAACTCAACAGCCCGGAGAGTCAGCCCGAAAGCTTTGGAACAGGTTTCTTACTAAAAAGAACATGATTGTTGACTGTCCGGACGCCGAAGCCTTGGCAGCTTTCAAGCATAGCGTCCGTGACGAATGGCTCGCCAGACACCTCGGCCAAAATAAGCCGAGAACGATAGCCACATTAACAAACCTCATGACCCGCTCTTGCGTGGGTGAGGACAGCTGGCTAGCCAGATGCAGCCCAGCGACCCCATTACATCCGAAGTTAGATATGGAAACAGGAAATCACGGCGCAATAGCTATAGCAAACGCTGGATTAAAGAAGATAGCACGAAGGGCACGGCAGTAAATGCCGGATTCAAAACCTCTCAACCAGGTCAAAAGTCGCCCCCTAAAGGCACCAGGGACGAACTGTCCAGCCTCAACAAAATTCTGGACCAAGTGTGCCAGATCCATAGTACCCCTGGTAAACCCGCTAATCATACCCACAGAGAATGTTGGGTCTTCAAGCAGTCCGGCAAGCTCAACGCCGTACACAAGGGGGAAGATACACCAAGTGAAGATGAGGACGAGCCTCCCAAACAAGACACGGCGGAACCAAAGAAATTTCCACCAGAAGTCAAAATAGTAAACGTGTTACACGTGATCAGGGGAAAAAACAACACGGCACTCCCAGGAAATAATACCCAAGTGCCTGTCACCGCGAAGTCCTGCCACTGGTCATCTCAACTGATCACTTTCGACCATCACGATTACTCAGCAAGTATCCGGCACGCAGGATGGGCTGCCCTGGTATTAGACCCAGTAATTGACGGATATCACTTCACACAAGTCTTGATGGACGGCGGCAGTAGCCTAAACCTAATATATCAGGATACAATCTGCGGGATGGGGTTAGACCCAACACAAATTCGCCATAGCAATACTACCTTTAAAGGAGTAACGCCAGGCCCAGGGGCTCGTTGTACGGGCTCCCTCTCATTACAAGTTACATTCGGCTCCCCCGATAACTTCCGTCGCGAGCATTTAACTTTCCACATCGCTCCGTTTCAAAGTGGCTATCAAGCATTGCTCGGATGAGAAGCTTTCGCTCGCTTTAATGCAATACCACACTACGCCTCCCTCACACTCAAGATGCCCCGTCCACGTGGCATCATTACAGTGCATGGAGATATCAAGCACTCTCTGCGCACCGAAGAGAGTGAGGCTGCCTTGGCAACCGAACATTAAAGACGCCCGGACCAGCGATCGAGTCCGGCGCCGCTATTTACACCGAGTAAGTGATCACACCCCTATTTGTTAATAAAAGGGGCTAAATGCGCGCAGACAAGTGGCAATTTCTTATCATCTTCAATTGTACATGGTTTCTTTAAAAACTATATTTTTGCACGACAACTTTTTCACCTAACTTCCTCTCTTTTACAGACGATCATCGTGCTACACCCGTCCAGGATACGGCACAACGGAGACACATGCGCAGACATGCAGCAGGGACCCGCTCAAAGGATTCTTTTTAGATTAAGACCCTGCGTAAACCTTTTTTACTGTCTCTTGTTGATACATATCCACCATTGTGAAGGATGCTGACGTCTTGGCATGTGGCCACGCCAGAACAATGCACGTACCTGGACACAAGGGGCTTCTTACAAAGGCCATCATTTAGGCCCGGTTTATACCACAAAGACCGAATACCTTAGGGAGTGTTCGGCGTCGCGAGTTTGGCCCTATATGCATCAGCTCCGAATCATTGTCTTTGGTCAAATGTTGGGTTTGCCCGGCTCCTGTGTTTTGGTGCCTTACGTTCCGCTTTACCGGCTAAGGTAGCACCAGGAGAACTATTGCGATTGTGCCCTGGTTCATCCGGATGAGCACCTCAGTAGAGGAAGCTGAAAATTGACTGTCATGATATAGCGTGAGGCTGGTCAACCACTCGATGACCTGTGGGAATGTTAGAATTCCTCCGCCTTAACGAAGGGCCGTTTTTCCGGCCAGGCATGTACGCGCCCCGAGATCGGGAGAGTCCGGAGCCACCAGGGGCTATCTAGTAGCCCCACTGTCAAACTCCTATGGCTAAGTGAAAGTGTTAAAGCATTATAGTCCGGTTGCCTCGCTCGCTCCGCTATCACCTCCTTAATAGGACCAAGACGTTGGGTTAAGTGTGAACGCGTGTTTTTGCTAGCACCTCCGCATTATATGCATGGGGGTTGAAGCCGACGACTGCAATCTTTCAGGTTATACACACGTATACAAAAACGGCCGCCCAGGAGGCATCATATTACTTTCAGGCTAAAATATAAAAATAGCCTTATAAAACTCTATAAAAGCATCTCGCTTACAATGAGATTACATATCACTCAAACATAATATTTTTTGAGCACTGGGTCTCTACCAAACGGACACCCTCAAGAACTTCTTCAAAGTAGTGCTCAGCAGCCTTTCGACCTATGGCCGAATCCCGCGCTGCAACATTGGTAGCATCCATCTCTGCCCAGTATGCCTTGACACGGGCAAAGGCCATCTGTGCGCCCTCTATGCACGCCGACCTCTTCATCGCATTAATGCGCGGCACCACGTCCAGGAACTGCTACACCAAGCTGAAATAGCTGTTCGGTTTCAACCTTTCCGGCCATACCTGATCCACAACGGACCTCATGGCGAGTCCGGACAACCTATTTAGTTCGGCCCATTCGGCTAATTGGTCAGTCAATGAAAGTGGATGCTCGCGAGTACGGAATTGTCTCCAAAATAGCTGGTCCACTCCACGGTCCGTTTGACCCTGGAAGTACTTGGCCGCATCGGCAGCGCTCGCCGCCAAATCCATATACACATCCTCCGAGCTCCACAGCCGATCTAGAGGGGCATACCGTGGATCTCCGAACTTCCTCCGCAACATAAAGGATTTCCCAGCTACAATATCCCCGGCTTCCCGCAGCTCCTCCTTCTTTGACCTCATAGAAGAGCGGAGGTCTTTTCTCGTCACAGCAGCCTTCTCAAGGTCCGATGCCTTCGCCTGGTTTTCCTTTTCAAGAACCCAGCAACGGTCGGCGGCGGCTTTTAATTCTATGGCCATCTTGGCCATATTGTCTCGGCTTTCGCCATGTGCGGCCTTCTCGGCTTGCAACTCTTCGGCCGCCTTCAGAGCAGCCGCATTACCCAACCTCGTTTGCTCCTTGGCTCGGGCAAGTTCTGCCTGCAAGGCTTCAACAGTGGCAGCTCCATCTGCAGTCACAACATATTAAAGATACTGGCATTATGCTGCTCTTCGTATGTGACGTTTACCAGATAAAGATACTTACCATGTGCCTCGTCAAGCCTTTTGTTAACAAGCTCGATGTCGGCGTCTGCCGCATCCAACTGCCGTTCTATATGGGCAAACTCGCTAGTCCGGCTAGCCACCGGAGCTTCCATCACCTGCACATAGAGGCGGTATGGTTATTACCTGGGAATTTGATCCTCTGTTCGTCGTCGTTTCCGACGACAACCAGAGTCTCAGGGGCTACTATCTACACAGGGCACACCTAGCATGTGCAGGACTATCATACATTCTTTTACGTACCTCAAAGCCTGTCAGTAGACTCATAAAAGTTTCATGCAATCCGCTTTCGGTGGACGATATTCTCTCCATCACCGTGTTCATCAGCACATGGTGTTCATCTGAGATGGCCGCTCGCCCCACCAACTCCCTTAGAACATCCGATCGCACACTAGACGGTGCCGGACTCTTTTGTCTGCTCTCTTCGGGAGCCGGACACTGGGAGCTTCGGGGGTCAACGGGATTATCTTCTGGCCTCACCGGACTCGGAGAGGCCCTCCGCAACGACACTTCAGGGTTGCCCGCTTCCGGAGCAGAGGAGTCCGGAGGAGGCGTTTCGCTCTCCATCATCTCTAGAAGAAGATCCCCCGAAGACGAGCTCATTTGAGAGGGGCTAAGGCCCGAACTGCTAAGATATATGCGGTGGTTATTTTCTCAGAAGAAAAAGATGGCATATCTATACTGTTAAAGTATTCCGGGTCACTTACGACTCGCGGGAGAATTGATCCCCCCGTGGAATTTGTGCGGCAACAGCACCCCCAAGGTGGGACCCTCAGTGGGAGACTTCTTCTCCCGTTTGGAAGCTTCAGCTTCCGAATCCCTGGGCGCGGTCTTTTTCCTCTTCCGGGCGTCTTCCTTCATGGAGACGCTCGCTCCCTCGGTTAGAATGGGCAGCGTCGGGGGCACGCATCCGCCCTTACTGTCCTCCGCAGTATCTTCCCTCAAGGGATCCGGGCAAGGTGCGACCTGGAGCATCTTTCCAGGACCGGATTTTCCAAACCCTCAGGGAGGGGGGCCGAACACCGAATCAACCTTGCCTTGCTAGCCAGTCCTAATCAGAAGGCGAATTCTCAGAAATAACTTCGTAACAAATGAGAGACAGTATGTTCGGCCGAAAGATTCCTTACCTGTCCGGCGGTGCGGGTACTACTCAGGCTCACGTCCTCGGTGATTTCCGGACACTCTACCTGAGGCCCGAAGAATGACTTGTACATCTCCTCATGCGTCAAACCGAGGAAATTTTGAATGACACGCGGTCCCTCGGGATTGAACTCCCACAAGTGAAGGGGGCGGCGTTTGCAAGGTTGGACTTGGAGAACCAGCATAACTTGTGCTACCACGACCAAACTAAAATCTCCATTGAAGAGATCTCGAATGCGGCTTTGCAGTATAGGCACATCCTTGGCTGGACCCCAGCTCAGACCCCTGCTGATCCATGACATCAGTTGTGGTGGAGGGCCCGAGCGGAAAATAGGGGCGGCCGCCCACTTGGCGCTTCTAGGAGCCATGATATAGAACCACTCCTATTGCCACAATTCAGACACCTCCGGGATGGATCCTTTGGGCCACGGAGCTCCCGTCATCTTGCGTACTGAGGCACCTCCACACGCTGCATGTTGCTCCTCGACCATCTTCGGCTTCACTTCAAAGGTCTTGAGCCACAAGCCAAAGTGAGGGGTGACCCGGAGGAAGGCCTCGCACACGACAATAAATGTCATGATTTGAAGAAAGGAGTCCGGAGCTAGATCATGGAAGTCTAGCCCGTAATTAAACATCAAACCCCTGATGAAAGGATCCAGAGCAAGGCCTAGACCTCGGAGGAAGTGGGAAACAAACACGACGTTCTCATTGGTTCAGGGGTAGGGACGACCTGCCCTCGGGGAGGCAGCCGATGCAAAATCTCGGCGGTCAGATATTTGGCCTCCCTCAACTTTTTGATGTCTTCTTCCATGATGGAGGAAGGAACCCATTGGCCTTGAAGGCTAGATCCGGACATGACTGAAGGTTCGGAGCACCTGACCTGAACTTCGGGCGCTTGAGCTTGAGGTGGGGGAAGGATTCGATTGAGTACGGGAGAGAAAAATAAAAGCCTGGTCCCTTTAGAAAGAGGCTGAATATCAAGCGTCCTCTCCGTGTCCGCTTGGGCTTGCCTATAATCTAGGAATCCTAGAAGCGGTTGGGTTACCCATGCCCGTATTGATGAGAATCCCGGAATAAGGGGACATGATCTCTGCTTTAACAAGAACGTGCCAAGGAAACCACCTCGCATAACGCGCTGAGATAGGACAGTAAAACGGTTTGAATAAAAGCTTGGCCGTGGTGTGATGTCACACTACAGAATAAGTCAGTAGATTAGATTTGTGTAAATATTATTCTCTCTATGGCAATATGTGGAAACTTATTTTTCAGAGCCGGACACTATCTTTGTGTTCGAAATCTTCTATGAAGTACTTGGAGGAGGAACCCGCCTTGCAATGCCGAAGACAATCTGCGCGCCGGACTTGTCGTCATTGAAGCCTGGTTCAGGGGCTACTGACGGAGTCCTGGATTGGGGGGTGTCCGGATGGCCAAACTATACCTTCAGCCGGACTCCTGGACTATGAAGATACAAGATTGAAGACTCTGTCCCGTGTCCGGAAGGGACTTTCCTTGGCGTGGAAGGCAAGTTTGGCGATACGGATATTTAGATCTCCTACCATTGTAACCGACTCTATGTAACCCTAACCCTATCCGGTGTCTATATAAACCGGAGGGTTTTAGTCCGTAGGACAACATACACATCAACAATCATACCATAGGCTAGCTTCTAGGGCTTAGCCTCTTCGATCTCGTGGTAGATCCACTCTTGTACTACCCATATCATCAATATTAATCAAGCAGAACGTAGGGTTTTACCTCCATCGAGAGGGCCCGAACCTGGGTAAAACTTCGTGTCCCTTGCCTCCTGTTACCATCCTGCCTAGACGCACAGTTCGGGACCCCCTACCCGAGATCCGCCGGTTTTGACACCGACAACGGCACATATTCAAACTGGGTCATGCACTTCGACGGCTCCAAAATGTTGGCCGGTCTAGGGGCTGGCATCGTTTTGACGTCCCCCACAGGAGACATAGTTCAATATGTACTCCAGATAATGTACACAGACTCCAACAACGCAGCCGAATATGAGGCCCTTTTACACGGTCTCCGGATGGCAATATCCATGGGCATTCAACACCTAGAAGTGCGCGGGGACTCGAACCTCGCAATATCCCAAATAAATGGAGACTTTGATGCCAAGGATCCAAAAATGGCAGCTTATCGCAACGCCGTCCTAAAAATGTCAGCTCGGTTCGAAGGGCTCGAATTTCACCATATAGCCCGGGAAAATAATCAGGCGGCAGATGTCATGGCATGCATCGGCGCAAAACGCGATGTAGTCCCCCCCCCCCAACATCTTCTTGGAAAGGCTGTTCAAGCCGTCCATAGTATGGGAAGGGGAACCTGGAAATAACATCCCGGACCCAACTGCACTGCCCGACACCGAACACTCTGACATAATTGGAGGCTCTGCCAATGAAATAACACCTTCAGCCCACGTAATAATGGCCGTCATCGCCCCGTGGACAGAACCATTCCTCGCCTACCTTACTAGGCAGGAACTCCCTGAGGACCAAAATGAGGCACGCTGCATAGTGCAGCGATCTAAAGCATGTAAAGTCCATGAGGGAGAGCTTTATAAGAAAAGCACTACCGGAGTCCTTCAAAGGTGCATCTCCGAAGAGGAAGGGCGGAACCTCCTGGCGGAAATTCATGCCGGACTCGGCGGACATCACGCTGCAGCTCGGTCCCTTGTAAGCAAGGCCTTCCGTACAGGCTTTTATTGGCCGACGGCCCGGGCAGACGCCCAGGACTTAGTCCAACGAAGCTTCGGTTGCCAGCTTTTTGCAAACCAAAGCCATATGCCACCCACCGCCCTCCAAACTATCCCCATCACTTGGCCCTTCGCGGTCTGGGGTCTTGACATGGTTGGACCCCTTAAAGGCGGAACCCACAAGAAAAAAAATACTTACTAGTCATGGTGGATAAGTTCACCAAATGGATAGAAGCCAAGCCTGTTAAGACGGCCGAATCCGGACCGGTGATAGACTTTGTATCCGGGGTTGTACACCGTTACGGCATCCCCCACAGCATCATCACTGATAACGGCACGAACTTTACGGCCGATGAGGTAAAACTCTGGTGCAAAAACATGGGCATCAAGCTCGATTATGCTTCCGTCTATCACCCACAAACTAACGGCTAGGTCGAACATGCAAATGGTCTTATCATGAGCGGCATCAAACCCATATTAGTGCGGTCCCTTAAGGAATCTAATACGCACTGGGTAGAGGAGCTTGACTCCGTACTCTAGGGGCTGCGGACCACGCCGAATCGCACCACCGGATACACACCATTCTTCATGGTGTACGGCGCAGAGGCAGTTTTGCCCTATGACATAATTCATGACTCACCTCGAGTGCGCATGTATAAAGAAAGAGAAGCCGAGCTTGATCGGCAGGACAGTTTGGACGCCTTGGAGGAAGAGCGTGACGTGGCAAAAGCCCGTTCCGCATTCTATCAACAGCAGGCTCGAAGATACCAAAGAAGAGAAGTACGGGCCAAAAATTACAACGTTGGCGAATTAGTTCTACGCCTGCCGGACAAGAAAAAGGACAAACTCAAGCCCAAGTGAGAAGGTCCCTTCATAATCGACCAAGTCCTAACTGGTGGAGCGTACAGCCTGCGAGATGCATTGGATAACCGACTCGAGCCGAGCCCATGGAACCCAGCCCGTCTACGAAGATTCTATGCCTAGCGCCGGACTCTGTGTTCGTCTCCTTCCTCTGTCCATTTTTTATATACTTTCTGTCTTACATTTCTCTCTTTCTCTCTCTCTCTTATAGCCCTTAAAGGCTCATAAAGTGACGCGCTATCCGCACTCATTAAACCTGGGGGCTTCTTTAAACAGAAGCATATTTATACAGGCTTCATGCCCAACACATGTGTCATATTTCCACATGTACCTTTTATTCGCCATTATATGCATCGATATGACTTAAGTTTTGGCCAAGTTGGGTTGCCTGTCTCCTGTGCTTACCCCTACGTTCCCGATTGTTCGGCTAGGTGGTCAAGGGAGCACCTCTGCGATTGCTACTGCCTTGTCAGCCGGATGTGTAGCTCAGACTGGGTGAAGCTGAAAGCTAGCGTTCTTAAGGGAATATTCGGTCGGTGAACTAAAGATGATCCTTTTTTATATTTTATCTATATGCCCCCAGATGTTTTTCCTGCGTCTCTTTTCGCAGAATGGACATGCACTTTAGGGCATGCCTCCCAGGGAAAGGAACCCCTAACGGAACTATTCTCCCTGGAAGATGTTTCTTACTAACCATGTAATATAACATAACTAGTTGGGCACTGGTCTGTTCAAGCACTAATGACCCCTACGCCTGGTCTCCATGCATACCCCGGTTCTTCTATAACCGCGAGGATATTCGAACACACTCCGGACCATCAGGTCCCGAGGTTGAAGCGAAAAGGTCGGCCATGACAAACAATCTACAATCCGGCTAGAAGGCATTACACATGTCAATTAAAATTACATAGTCAATCTGACTGATTGTATTCTTCTTCAATACCATCTAACAGGCTGTCTAGCTTACAGTCCTGTTGGGAATACTTTGTGGCCAGTTCTACTTGGCCGTATACTAAGCTCACAGGGATCTCCTTCCCATCGGGCCCCACGGGTCCGACCTCGGCCATGTGGTTGGGGTCAGCCTTCGTGTACCGCGTCTTCACCATGGCCCAAGCCTCCCTGGCGCCTTGACGATAGGCCGACATCTTCCACAATCGGAAGCGCCGCCGCGCTCCCTTTAGCTTCTCTACAAGCTCTCCAAGGCCTTCGGGCTTGGAGACGGATGGCCACAAGGCCTGGGCGACGCCTTGCATCACCTGCCGAATTCGCTCGTGCAGTTGTGAGAGCTCGGGAAGAAGGTCACCCGTAGGACCGGGCATTTCCTCTGCAGGACGACCTGTCAGCATACCTACAGACATTATTCTGTTAGTTGACTTCCTCGACGAACTCTTTTTCATCAAAGTTCGTTTAAGCACTTACTAAATATGCCGTGTCGAAGCCGTTGATTCTCCTTAACGGAGTCCAACACCTGGGCACGAACATCCTTTAGTTCAACGCCTAGCTTGGTGTTGGCATCTTGGAGATCATTCTTCTCCCGCCTCACCTTTGTCAGCACATTCTCACCAGCCTTCAGCTGGCGTATGAGATGATTCTTGTCCGGATTAAATCCGGCGCCATCTGCGATTCCATTTGTCAGATTTACACCCATGCTGCACTTTGCAAAATACATATCTTTCGAAGCGTATATTACCAGAGGGGGTCTCCTTAGGCTCCCCTGTTGCGGCTAATGCGGCCTCAAGTTGGGCTTTGCACTCTTCTAGCTCCTGGGATAGTAGGGTATTCTTTTCTGTAAGAACCTGCATAACAAATCAGTTATTCCAACTGTTTCAAGTCTCGGGGGATACTGGTATATATATAATTACCAAAATTTTCATACCCGTATGTCTTTTACATATTGCTCTGTGGCTCTGGCTAGACCATTTTGAGCGGCACGGAGGTACGCATCTCCCGAGTTGAAGGCATCCAATGCCTCTTGGGAGAAACAAGCGTCGCGAAGAACAGTCCGACGACGCCTGTGGTTCATGGCACTCTCCACCTCGGAATTGGTGGCAGACAGCCTGTCCGCATCCTCTATCGGAGGAGCGTCCGGTGCGCGCCTTGTGTTCGCCTCCACTGCCGGACCAGACTTTGGAGCCTGGCTGGTGGAGGCGCGATTGGCAACCTCTCCGGATATAGTCCGGCGAGGTCTTTTCGTCTCGAAGAAAGCACGAGCTTTAATATGCCTTGAAGGAATAACACCTGGGAATAAGATGGCGCGCTATACCTTTGCGCCGGCGTCTCAGTCCGGACCGCACTTCTTTTCAGCCCGCGGGGCCTCGCCGCCCCTCGTTGGCTAGTCGCCGCAGGCTCGGCCTCCCGTCTCAAGGACCTCCCCTGCAAAACATGGTTGTCATACGGCAGTCAAAAACACGCGAGGACAGATCCCTTTTCAAAGTGTTGGGACTTCGGTCTCAGTTACCTGTGAGGCTGGGAGTAGCCCTGGGTAATCGGCCGTAATGGCCACCAAGGCGTTGTCCTTGCTCAATTGATGAAATACCCCATCAATTAGCTCCACAGATAAGACCGGATCCTCTTGAGAGGACGGGTCGAGGGACCGTCCTAGGTCCTCGGGTTGTGGAGGAGGGCTGTTTATTTGTTTAACAACCTGGCGCAGTTCCTGCGTTGAAGTCATTACATTGAATATTTAACGATGGGAATATGAAGAGGATGGGCAAGTAAAAGTGACCACTTACCCAGCTTGGGGGATTGTACATAGAAAATCCACCCTGTGGGTTGACGCGGAGAAATTCCTCCTCTTCTCCCTTGTACAAAGTGGACAAGATCTTTAGTAGAGCGGCAGCCGAATCCGGCCCCTTACGGCCATAGCGGGTGGCGTCGTCCTCCCCATTGAAGTCCCACAAGGGGTGGCCTCTATACTGAAGCGGATGCACCCCTCGCATGATGCATTCAGCCATAACCCCGATCATGGTCAGTCCGGAATGAGCTAACAATCTTATCCGGCCCATCAGGTAAAGAACGTCCTTGTCGCTTTCCCTCTGAGGGCTCCGTGGACGCCAGCTTAGGCGCTTCTTCAGGGGAGCACCGTCGAACTCAGGGAGGCCAATCCGGAAAGGATCCGGAAGCGGGACATCCTCTATATAAAACCATTCCGAAGGCTAGTCCTCTGACACCTTCTTTGGGGTTCCGGATAGATATCCGGTCCCGACGATGTGCCACACTTCGGCTCCCCCACTTGATATATTGACCCCTTCTGAGAACGGGGCGCAAGGTAGAATAGCCTTTTCCACAGCACGAAATGAGCCTTGCAGCCCAAAAACTGCTCGCAAAGGGCTATGAAGCCCGCGATATGCAATATGGAGGCAGGCGTGAGGTTGTACAGCTGAAGGCCATAGAACTCCAGGAGCCCCCGGAGAAACGGATGAATCGGAAATCCGAGCCCTCTTATTAAGTAAGGGACAAGGCATACCCTCTCTCCTTTGGAGGGATTGCAGGCGCTCTCCGCTTGCTCTCCGCCATTATAGGTGGCAAGTCCGGCTGGAACCGGGACCATATAGGCCGGAGGGAGAAATCCCTTGGTCTAGAGCGTCACTAGCTCGCTGTGCGGGATGGAGCATCTCTTCCAATCTCCAGGCTGAGGGCTGGAAGGGCGAGAGGAGGAGCTGCGGCGGCCGGCCATGATAGAATGGACCTCTGTCGGACACGCTCTGATGAATACTCGCGGAAGGGAGAAGATGTGGTTTGGCTCTAAATTCTCGTCTCCTTAAATAGGCAGCTCATTTACGTGGCTAGGGGTGTAAATATGAAAACAACCTGACTTTTTGTATCCGTTTAACACGTGGAAGATGGCCATTATTGGGCGTAGAAGCCAAGGAGCGCTACATTTACAAGAAACCGGATATTATTCGACAGGTACACGGAATTTGAAGGAGAACCCGCCTTGCAATGCCGAAGACAATCTGCGCGCCGGACTTGTCGTCATTGAAGCCTGGTTCGAGGGCTACTGAGGGAGTCCTGGATTATGGGGTGTCCGGGTAGCCGGACTATACCTTTGGCCGGACTCCTGGACTATGAAGATACAAGATTGAAGACTTTGTCCCGTGTCCGGAAGGGACTTTCCTTGGCGTGGAAGGCAAGCTTGGTGATACGGATATGTAGATCTCCTACTATTGTAACCGACTCTGTGTAACCCTAGCCCTCTCCGGTGTCTATATAAACCGAAGGGTTTTAGTCCGTAGAGGAACAACAATCGTACCATAGGCTAGCTTTTAGGGTTTAGCCTCTCTGATCTCATGGTAGATCTACTCTTGTACTACCCATATCATCAATATTAATCAAGCAGGACGTAGGGTTTTACCTCCATCAAGAGGGCCCGAACCTGCGTAAAACATCGTGTCCCCTGCCTCCTGTTACCATCCGGCCTAGAAGCACAGTTCGAGACCCCCTACCCGAGATCTGCCGGTTTTGACACCGACATGAAGCATCGCAATACACCTCATAATCCTTGGTCTGGTCTGGCAAAATCAACACTGGTGATGTAACCAAATGTTTCTTTAACTCCTGGAAACTAGCCTCACATTCCTCAGTCCATATGAACTTGGTATCCTTCTTCAACAACTCCGTCATAGGCTTCACAATTTTTGAGAAATTCTCAATGAACCTCCGGTAGTATCCTGCGCGTCCAAGAAAACTCCGGATCTCTCCAACTGTTGTTGGGGCTTCCCACTTGGTCACAATATCAAGTTTAGTGGGATCTACTGCTATACCTTCCCCGGATATAACGTGTCCGAGAAATCCAACTTCCTTCGACCAAAACTCACATTTGTTGATGTTCTCTGAGTTTACCAAGCACCAAATGCAAATGCTCCTTATGCTCCTCTTCATTCTTCGAGTAAACCAGGATATCATCAATGAACACTATGACGAACTTATCCAAAAAGTCCATAAACACTTTGTTCATCATGTTCATAAAATATGCAGGTGCGTTAGTCAGACCAAATGACATAACGGTATACTCGTAAAGCCCATACCTGGTGGTAAAATCTGTCTTAGGTATATCCTGTTCTCGAATCTTCAACTGGTGGTATCCTGATGGCAGATCGATCTTGGAAAATACCTTAGCTCCTTGCAATCGATCAAATAGATCATTGATCATCGGTAGTGGGTATTTGTTCTTGATGGTTACTTCATTCAAACCTCGATAATCAACAACCATCCTCAACGATCCATCCTTCTTTTCCACTAGAAGTACTGGCGATCCCCAAGGTGAGGAACTTGGGAAAATATATCCTTTATCCAGTAACTCCTTAATTTGCTTCTTAATTTCCACCAAATACTTTGCAGGCATCCTATATGGTCTCTTTGATATTGGCCCTGTGCCTGGCAAAAGCTCAATCAAAAACTCAATATCTCTATCCGGTGGCATGCCTGGAAACTCTTCTGGAAATACATCCGAGAAATCCTTCACCACTGGTACTCCCTCCTGCATGACTCCTGTTAAACAATTTGCTTGAGTCCTCTTTGGCACATGTCGGGAAACATACTTGATCCTTCTCCCTTCTGGGTGGTAAGCAAGATCGATTTACTGGCGCAATCGATGTTTCCACCATACATCGACAACCAGTCCATGCCTAATATCACATCTAATCCTTCAGATTCCAACACTATTAGGTCTGAGGGAAATACGTAGTTACCAATCCTTAATGGCAACCGATCACACCATAGGCTAGCCATATATTCTACTCCAGGCGAGGTTACTAACATGGGTGACCTAAGGGCTTGGGTTGGCAGTTTATACTTATCCACAAATCCCCTTGATATGTATGAATGCGATGCACCAATATCAAAAAGAACAAGTGCAGTAAATGACTTAACCAAAAACTTACCGATTACTGCATCCGGTTGCTCTTCAACCTCCTCCATGTTAACGTGGTTCACCTGTCCACTATTGAAAGGGTACAACTTCTTCCCAGAGCTTCCATTGCCATTACCATTCTGTGATTCAGGACATTCATTGGCATAATGTCCGGTCTTCTAGCACTTAAAGCAAGTGACTTGGCGCAGGTCTCTCTTGGCTGGGGTCGATGGGTTGGTGCGGTTCTGGCCGTTACTTCCTCCATTTCCATTACCATTCTTGGTGCCATTGTGATTGTGTGAGCTAGCTCCTCCATGGGTATGCTGAAAATGTCCTCCCAATCTAGGGGTAAAACGTGGCTTCTGCTGAGCTCCTGAAGTGTACTTCCCTTGTCCATATTTCCTCTTGCGATTCTCAATCTGCTGCTACTTCCCTTCAATCATAAGAGCACGATCTACCAACTCCTGGTAGTTGTTGAAGGTTTCTACCATCAACTGCATGCTCAACTCATCATTCAGTCCTTCCAGAAACTTCTCCTGCTTTACTGGAAAACACCGGCGGATTCAGCCTAAGAAAACGGGCTAAGTGATCATCAGGTGGTGGTGGTGGTGGGTTGTTGTTGTTGTTGTTCCCCTGGTTTTGATTCTGGACTAGCAACTGCATCAATGTGTTCTGCTGCTGGATCAACTGAGTGAGCTCCGGTGGAAAGGTAAATCCAGGGTCACGTCTTGGAGGCATCTGAGGGTTTAGAAAAGATGAGATTTAAGAATAGAGAGGGGTCTATAGAGAAAACACTACCCATATGCTCATGAGGCAAAAGCAAATAATTCACTTCATTCAATCAATCAAGCAAGGGCATACAATCAATCTAACTATCACAAAAGTGCTCGGACTACTATATTTACATGGTGTACTACTATTACTGATCAGGTGGTCTCCTAGAAATATTCTTCGGTTGCAGACTCCATGATATCTGCTCCAGCTTCATCAACATAGTCATCATCGCTACCATCTGGATCCGAGTCAGTGTCGTCGATGATGATGTAGTCTTCCGAGCGAATCTCCTTGGGTTCTTCGTCTTCTTCAACTAGTGTAGGGCCTCCCATAAATATTCCGATCTTCATTGTTAGGTCGGCATTCTTATCCACTAGTACTTCGATTTCTTCTTCATAATCTTCACATGTAGCCTTGAGTTATTCCTCCAGTTCCTTGATTCTTGTCCTTGCCTTCTTCAGATCTATCATGTCAGCGCACATCTGGTTTTCCTGACGTCAAATGTGCTAGTTTAGCTCCTGGATAAAAGCTGCGACTGATCTATCCTTCCTGGTGCTGATCATCTCCCAGTTCTCATCTCGGCGCCCACAAATCTGGTAGAGAGTATCCTTAGGATCTTTGCGGTAAACTTCTCCAATGCGTCCCATGGTGATGTGAGCTGCCATGCTCTTTCCTAGACTCCAAGTTGATGCATCAAAAGAAAACTCTATGGGCTCAGTGACTGGAATGAACGTCCTTCCTGGAACTTGAACTTGAATCATCCAGCGCTCCTCTTCAGGTAAAGTGGTGTTGTAGGTTCCGGTGAAGCTTGGTACTCCCATGTTCAGGTATCTAGTGACTTCCTTCAAGTGACGTCCAAAGGGTGTATCTTCATCCGGTTGAGTGAACTTCTTCCTTGCATCCGCCATCCTAAAAGAGTAGAAAAGATGAGAAGCCAGAAAAAGAGAGGAGAGTGAGTAGTGATCTAGGTCTTTAGCTTAGTGGTCGTGTCCTACAGTCAGCGTGTGCTCTAATACCATCTTGTAGTGACAAGACCTCAAACGGTCCAATCTCTGTGCTCAGGTGTCATCCCTGGATCAGTAATGCTGACACCACACAGTACTTGAAGGATTTATAACAGAGTAGCAATCACACACTTATTACATTGAGTGTCTCAAAAGAGAACTTATTACAATAAATATGGCTTAAGGCCATCCAATGACGATAACAGCGGAAGGCTTGGAAGATAAGTGAGTCCATCAACTCCAACGGCATCACTGATTATAGAACCACGACCTAAAACTCCTTAATCATCGTCTGAAAAGTCTGCAACATTAACGTTGCAGCCCGAAACGGGTCAGCACATGGAATATGCTGGCAAAGTAACACATAGAGAGTAATGGAATAATCAGGCTATTCTATATGCATATTTGGCTGGTGGAAAGCTCTATGTTTACAGTTTTGCGGAAAGCCAATTTTTCCCTACTGTAAAAGGAATAAATTTTATTTAACTATCATGGTGGTTGACAACATTCTCAATCCCAATTAAGCATCATCATTAAACAAAACCCAACAAAATTAATTTTAGAGTAACATGTTGAAATTCACATGATAATCCAGGTACTAGATACTCAAGATGTCCATAACCGGGGACACAGCTAACCATGATTAGTTTATACACTCTGCAGAGGTTTGCGCACTTTTCCCCACAAGACTCGATCTCCTCCGTTGGATTTCTCGCACTACACGGTGTTTGAGAAACGGATGACCGAGACATAGTCTTTCAGAAGCGCTAGCACCTTACGAACGGGTAGACCGTACCAACCTACATCCCGTACATCTGCTAGTCTACCACTGTAAGAGTTCGCACAACTTAGTCAACTATGCTAGAGCCCATAATAGCTTGTGGCTGCACACGGAAGTTTCTAGCATGAATAATCTCATGATCCCTTTGAGCCTGGGTGGCGGTCCATAAAGAAAAATAGGCAATCGCTGGAATACCCAGGTGCCTCAATCCACCTAGATGTGTATTTAAGTTTCCACCTTAAGTAAACCATTAATTAACAATCTCACATCTGTCATGCATACACTCACTCAATCCACGTCTACTAGCATAGCATGGCATAATAAGCAAACGTAGAAGTAACTCCCAATGGTTTGATAATAACAGGTAATAGGTACTACCTCAACTACTTCCCAAACCCACAATTTAATTAGATCCTAATTATGCAATGTGTGAGGATTGATCTAATGCAATAAAACTGGGTAGCTGGAAAGCATGATCAAAGTGTTACTTGCCTTGCTGATGATCCGGGAAACCTAGCGATTCGAAGTAGCAAGCGGTGCACTCCGGGTACTCTATTGCAAACAAACAAGCATACAATAAGTACTCAACTAATGCATAGGTAAACCTCACATAAGAGATCTAACCAGAAAGTTCAACTTAAGAACTCTGGTTGGCTAAAAGAATCAAAACGAATGAAGCAACGAAAGACAAACGGCAAAAGAAACATGCTTCGTTTACTATTCTAGATCTAGGGAAAATTTTACAGTGGCAAAAACTTGTTTAAGTTGGTTAAACGGAAAGAGGGTTTCGAGACGAAACTCCAGGCGCTTGAATCGCCTGATTCCGATAAACGAGCGAAAAGTTAGACTAAAACGAAAATCGGATCAGAAATCGCGATCAGAAAAATCGCGGATTTAATATGAGAAAAAGAAAAACGACGAACATTCGTTAAAATGAACGAACGGGAGAACGCTCACTAATTAAATAAACCGGAAAAACCGATCTATTTAACAAAACCAAAACTAAAAAAACGAGCAAAACCGTCGGAAAAACCGGAGGCGAAAAAAAACCAGGGCGGCGCGGGCAGGCAGCAGCGGTGGCGGCGGCTAGGGTTAGGGTTAGGGCGGGGGCGCGGCTGGGCTTCGGCCAGGGCCTCGGGGCGCTATAAAAAGGCTCGGCCAGGAGGAGTCCTGGGCAGTTACGACCCAAGGTCGGTTCGGACCTTGTTTTTAATAATTACGCTCAGGGGAAAAAACAAAAGGAATACTAAACAGACTCCAAAAATCCCGAAATAAATTTTCCCCGCCTTCTAAAATCAAGCCGCACAGGATGAATATTTATTTGGGGCCTAAATGCAATTTTGAAAAACGTGCATTTTTCCTAAATTCAAATAAAATAGCAAATAAAACCATAATAAATTCTTATTTGATTTTTTTATTAAATCCTCAATATTTCTTTATTTTGGGAAAGTCATTTTATTCCCTCTCTCATATTTTCGTAAGAGAAATAATTGAAGATAAAATAAATAAAATCAAATGATCCTATTTTCAAAATTCGAGACAACTCAAATATGAAAATAACGAAATCTCTAACTCTCTCCCAGGGTCCTTGAGTTGCGTGAAATTTCTAGGATCAACCAAAATGCAATAAATATGATATGCAATGATGATCTAGTGTATAACATTCCAAATTGAAAATTTGGGATGTTACAAACGCCCCTAGCTAGGAATAACAAACAAGGATAGATCTAGGTATTGCCATCTTTGGTAGGCAATTCTTCAATGAGGCATCTACTATCTTTAGGAATTTCTTTCTTTTTATTGATTATCAAAATTTTAGGCACAAGATCGAAAAAATCATTTGTAACAAATGGTTCCTTAATGATAGCAAAAAGATTTGGATGAATACTTATAGATTTGAGATCCGCAGTTTCCTTACTAGAGGATTCACCCTTATTTTTAGGAACATACATAAACTTGGCAATTTTAGTGGGAGGACTTGGAGTATTTTTTACGGAAGAAAAAGCGGTTCCCAAGTTGGTAATAATATCCTCAAGTTTATCGATTCTAGTGGAATCGTGATTTATTTTCTCATTAACTATGTGTTCCTTCTCTCTAATATTTTTCAAAGTGACTCCTACTTTAGATCCATATTGAGAGATTCGGTTGTGGATTTTTTTATCCAAATTTTCAATTATCACTATGGTAGCAACCTTATTTTCAATAATTTCAAGTCTTTGCATTACATGCTCCAAAGTTAATACAGTTCCATTAACCAAAAGAGGGGGTGAGCCAAACAAATCTATCATAGCATTATAAGTATCAAAAGTATGGCTACCCAAGAAGTTCCTTCCAGTAATAGTATGAAGGACATATCTGTGCCAAGGAGTAACGCCTACATAAAAATTGCGAAGAAGAACAGAAGTAGATTGCTTCCTGGTAGATCTATTTTGAGCATTGCAAATTCTATACCAAGCGTCTTTTAGATTTTCCCCCTCCCTTTGCTTAAAATTTAGAATTTCATTCTCGGGAGACAATGGAGAAGATAAGGGACTAGCCATAATGACAAGCAAATGAACTAACGCACAAGCAAACAAAAAGCAAGCGGGCAAAAAGAGGCAAATAGAGAAAGAGAGGGAGGATAGAGAGAGAGGGCGAATAAAAAGACAAGGGTGAAGTGGGGGAGAGGAAAACGAGAGGCAAATGGCAAATAATGTAATGCGGGAGATAAGGGTATGTGATGGGTACTTGGTAGATTGACTTTTGCGTAGACCTCCCCGGCAACGGCGCCAGAAATCCTTCTTGCTACCTCTTGAGCACTGCGTTGGTTTTCCGCGAAGAGGAAGGGAGTATTTCCCTTAGTTTTTGAGAACCAAGGTATCAATCCAGTAGGAGGCTACGCGCCAGTCCCTCGTACCTGCACAAAACAAATAAATCCTCGCAACCAACGCGATAAGGGGTTGTCAATCCCTACACGGCCACTTACGAGAGTGAGATCTGATAGATATGATAAAATAATATTTTTGGTATTTTTGTGATACAGATGCAATGTAAAAGCAAAGGAAATAACTAATTATTGGGAGATTAATATGATGAAGATAGACCCGGGGGCCATAGGTTTCACTAGTGCCTTCTCTCGAGAGCATAAGTATTCTACAATGGGTGAAAAAATTACTGTTGAGCAATTGACAGAATTGAGCATAGTTACGAGAATATCTAGGTATGATCATGTATATAGGTATCACGTCCAAGACAAGTAGACCGACTCCTGCCTGCATCTACTACTATTACTCCACTCATCGACCGCTATCCAGCATGCATCTAGAGTATTAAGTTAATGAAAACAGAGTAACGCCTTAAGCAAGATGACATGATGTAGAGGGATAAACTCATGCAATATGATGAAAACCCCATCTTGTTATCCTCGATGGCAACAATAGAATATGTGCATTGCTACCCCTACTTTCACTGGGAAAGGACACCGCAAGATTGAACCCAAAGCTAAGCACTTCTCCCATTGCAAGCAAGATCAATCTAGTAGGCCATACCAAACAGATAATTCGAAGAGACTTGCAAAGATAACCAATCATACATAAAAGAATTCAGAGAAGACTCAAATATTGTTCATAGATAGACTTGATCATAAACCCACAATTCATCGATCTCAACAAACACACCGCAAAAAGAAGATTACATCGAATAGTTCTCCGCAAGAGAGGGGGAGAACATTGTATTGAGATCCAAAAAGAGAGAAGAAGCCATCTAGCTACTAACTATGGACCCGTAGGTCTGAGGTGAACTACTCACACTTCATCGGAGGGGCTATGATGCTGATGTAGAAGCCCTCCGTGATCGATGCCCCCTCCGGCGGAGCTCTGGAACAGGCCCCAAGATGGGATCTTGTGGATATAGAAAGTTACGGCGGTGGAATTAGGGTTTTGGCTCCGTGTCTGATCGTTTGGGGGTAAGTAGGTATATATAGGAGGAAGGAGTACGTCGCTGGAGCAATAGGAGGCCCATGAGGGTGGAGGGCGCGCCTTGGGGTGGTAGGCGCGCCCCCCCACCTCGTGGCCTCCTCTTTTGTGTCTTGACGTAGGGTCCAAGTCTCCTGGGTCTTGTTTGTTGAGAAAATCACGTTCCCTAAGGTTTCATTCCGTTTGGACTCTGTTTGATATTCCTTTTCTTCGAAACCCTAAAACAGGCAAAAAACAACAATTCTGGGCTGGGCCTTCGGTTAATAGGTTAGTCCCAAAAATAATATAAAAGTGGATAATGATGCCCAATAATGTCCAAAATAGTAGATAATATAGCATGGACCAAAAAAAATTATAGATACATTGGAGACGTATCACCCTCGAAAACTGTTGCGATCCCCTATACTTGTGGGTTATCAAGACTACTTTCTAGCGCCGTTGCCGGGGAGCATAGATCTATTCTTTGAGTCACTTGGGGTTTATATTTATTGAACACTATGAGGAATTTGAAAGATGAAAGAATCAAGATTTTTCCCTCAACTACGAGGGTAGGTAAGGAACTACCATCTAGCTTTGCACTTGATTTACCTTCTATTTTGAGTAAACTTGCGACACCTACTCCTGCTATTGATTCTGATATGTCGCATGTTGTTGATGATGCCACTTCTGATATGCATGATGCTTATGATGAAACTACTTCTATGCTTGATAATACTGTGCCATTAGGTAAATTTCTTGATGAACAACTTGCTAGGGTTAGAGAGAATGAAATTAATGAAACTGATAATATTGATGAAAGTGATGATTAAGATTCTCCCCCTAGATATGAATTGCCTCATGTGCCCGAGGGTTATGTTATGGATGAGGAAACTGCTAGAGATCTTTTAGCTTGCAAAGATAGATATGATCTTAAGAAACTGTAAGCTAAGCTGAAAGAAAAATCTTTGAATGCTAGAATGAAATATGACCTTGCTTTTGCTACTTCACCTATCTTTATTTCTGATAAGGATTATGATTTCTCTGTCGATCCTGAGATAATTACTTTGGCTGAATCTGATCCGTTTTATGGCTATGAGTATGAAACAGTTGTGGCACATCTTACTAAATTGAATGATATACACCCTATTCACTAATGAGGAAAAAATTCGTTACTACTATATCCTTAAGTTATTTCCATTGTCATTAAAGGGTGATGCTAAAATATGGTTTAATTCTCTTGATCCTAGTTGTGTGCGTAGTCCCCGGGATATGATTGATTACTTCTCCGCTAAATATTTCCCCACTCATAAGATACAAGTGGCCTTAAGGGAAATATATATTTTTTTGCAAATTGAAGAAGAGAGTCTCCCACAAGCTTGGCGGAGGCTTCTTCGATTACTTAATGCTTTGCCAGATCATCGTCTCAAGAAAAATGAAATACCTGATATCTTTTATAATGGACTAACCGATACTTCTAGAGACCACCTGGATAGTTGTGCTGGTTGTGTTTTCAGGGAAAGAACTGTTGAGCAAGCTGAATTGCCATTGAATAATATGTTGAGTAATGATAATGATTGGACACTTCCCGAACCAACTCCTAAGACAACTCTGAAGAAAAGGGGTATTCTATTTCTCAGTCCTAAATATATGCAAGAGGCAAACAAATCTATGAAAGAAAAAGGTATTAAAGATGAAGTTGTTAAGAATTTACCACCTATTGAAGAAATACATGGTCTTGATAACCCGACATGGTTAGTAAAGGTAAATTGTCTCTGTAGATTTAATAAGGTTGAAATCCCATCTACTAAGTTTGCTAGCCAATGCCTGGATGAATTTGATAATTTTATTGTTAAACAAGAAGACTTCAATGCTTATGTTAGTAGACAATTGAAACGTAATGCTTATATGATTGAACACTTGAGTGATTATATGTGTAGAGTTAAAGGTGAATTTGAACTTATTAGTAAACATGCTTCGTCTATGGTTACCACTCAAGTAGAACAAGTGCTTAAAGCACAATATGATTTTCTCAATGAACTAAATAATAAGAAAAATGATAATGATGTTAGAGTTGTGACTAGAGGGGGCAAAATGACTCAGGAAACTTTCTATCCTGAGGGCTACCCGAAGAGAGTTCAACAATATTCTCAAAGAACTAATATTGATACACCTAGTCCTTCTAAAAAGAAGAAAAAGAAAAATGAGAGGACTTTGCATGCTTCTAGTGAACCTGTTATTGACACACCTGAGAATCCCAATGATATTTCTATTTCTGATGCTAAAACACAATCTGTTAATGAACATGAACCTAGTGATAATGTGAATGATGATGTTCATGTTGACGCTCAACCTAACAATAACAATGATGTAGAGATTGAACCTGTTGTTGATCTTGATAACCCACAATTAAAGAATCAACGTTATGATAAGAGAGACTTCATTGCTAGGAAGCATGGTAAAAAAAGAACCATGGGTACAGAAACCCATGCCTTTTCCTCCTAAACCATCCAAGAAAAAGGATGATGAGGATTTTGAGCGCTTTGCGGAAATGATTAGACCTATCTTTTTGCGTATGCATTTGACTGATATGCTTAAAATGAATCCTTATGATAAGTATATGAAAGATATTGTTATAAATAAAAGGAAGATACCGGAAGCTAAATTTCCACCATGCTTGCCAATTATAATTTTAAAGGTGGAATACCTAAGAAACTAGGAGATCTAGGAGTACCAACTATACCATGCTCCATTAAAATAAACTATGTTGAAACTGCTTTATGTGATCTTGGAGATGGTGTTAGTGTTATGCCTCTATCTTTACACCGTAGACTTGATTTGAATAAGTTGACACCTACTGAAATATCTTTGCAAATGGCCGATAAATCCACTGCTATACCTGTCGGTATTTGTGAGGATGTGCCTGTTGTGGTTGCAAACTTTACTATTTTAACGGACTTTCTTATTCTTGATATTCCCGAGGACGGTAGTATGTATATTATTCTTGGTATACCCTTTTTGAATACTGCAGGGGCTATTATTGATTGCAACAAAGGCAATGTCACTTTTCATGTTAATGGTAATGAGCATACAGTACACTTTTCGAGGAAACAACCTCCAGTCCACAGAATCAAATCTCTTGGAAAATTTTCAATGATAACTATTGGAGGTTTTGAATTCCCTCTTCCTACTGTCCAGAAAAAATATGATATTCTTATTGTTGGTGACATGCATATCCCCGTTGAGGTAACATAGTGTTATGCAAAAATTCTCCGGTTTCATGTTATTAGGAAAGAGTTTGTTAACAAGACTTGATCCACCTTGTTAATGGATTCCTTTTTGATGACCATGAGATGATGAAGTTAGAAAGCACAACTCCCTGTACCCTACTTTTATTTTCTATTATTTAGATTAAATAAAGCAAAAGTAGTATTTTCTGTCTATTTTCTGAATTATCATTGCAATAAAAAATACCCCGAAAATAAAAGTTCTCCAAATGTCCTGAAAATGAAATATGATTTTTTATAGAATATTTAAGAATTATTGGCACTGAGAACACACCAGGGGCTACACCACCTGGCCACGAGGGTCCAGGGTGCGCCCACCACCCTGGGGCGCGCCTCCTGCCTCGTGGACCCCACATGGGCCTCCTCCACTTATTCCAGCACCCACACACTTCATCTTCCTCCAGAAAAAATTATCCCACAGCTCAAACCTGAGTTCTAGCTCATCTTGCCGCCATTTTCGATCTCCTTGCTCAAAGCTCCATTCACAAAACTGCTTTGGGGGGATTGTTCTTCGGTATGTGACTCCTCCAATGGTCCAATTAGTTTTTTTCTAGTGCTTTATTTATTGCAAATTTTTGCTGCTTAGGTGACCCTATTATGGAGCTTGCATGTCAAATTTGTGTGGTCAAAAGTAGTTTTAATGCATGATATGGCCTCTAGGCACTTGTAGGGGTAGTTGCTATCAATCTTGTTGAGTTTGGTTCACTTTTATTTTGAGTCACTAAAAAATTCAGAAATGTTCATAGGAGGAAAACGTTGAATAGATTATTGAGAGGCTCCTCGAGCCGAAGCTCAAAGGATAAGAAGAATGAGGAGAATAAAAAGCCCAAATACAATCTTCCTCGCACTATGGAGGTTCGGCCATGTGATGAGTTCTTGAGAGCAGCCGAGTTTATGATGACTTTTATTATTTGGCTGAGAATGCAGGCCTCACCGACTTCCTCCGTGACCAGCGCGAATAGTATCTCCTACTCACTAATATTTTCATGCAAAATATGTATTTCCATGCTTAATTGGTCGCAGGAATAGTTGAAATCTTAGTGCTCCTGATATTGTCATTCTGCGCCATGCTTTGTTTCGTGATACCACTTTCAGCTTAGGCACTATTGTTGCTAAACGATTAAATCTGAACTAAACAAAGGGTCCGATCTTTGGAGGCATCTTTGCTTCACGCCTTGCTGAACACTTTGGGATACCTATTAGGCATTATGAGAAAGAGGAAAAGTTGATGCCCCCTATTTTTATAGATTATAAGAGTACGGTAGCACATGATTTTATTGATAAAGATAAGAAGAAGATGCTTAAGTATAAATTGATATTTGATAAAACTTACTGTGAAATTATTACCTTGCCTGCACCCTCTCTGTTTAACATACTTTCAGGCACGTACCTCGTCTTACTCGAAGCCATTTATGCGTACCGGAGGCTAATACAAGCACCAGAGCCTAAGCCGAAGCCACCACTTGATTCTTATCATCAGTCAGTCTGTCAGTGGGATCTGGAGGAGATTGCCAACTAGTGGCACCATGAGCACCCTCCTCAGTACACCGGAGAGAGTAGCTTCGATCCGTGGCCATAGACCAACTTAGGCAAAAAGCCTAAGCTTGGGGGAGTACGTATTTCTCATCGACATTACATTCATGTTCACACGCTCATTCTAGTTGTCGGTGCTCATACTTTTTCATTGTACTATCCATGCTAGTTTATTTTCTTTTCCAGCATTCTTCTTGTGTGTTTGAAAAACCTTAATAAAAACCAGAAAAAAATTAGTTGTAGATTTTAGGTAGTTTACTTTCGATGCTTGTAGTAGTAGTAATTAAAAGAAAACCCAAAAAGATTTCTCGTTCTTCTTTTGCTTGTTGGGAGCTTTCCCGTGTAAATAGTTTTATTTGTTTTCTTTGGTGGTCGAGAGGAGAAGACCATGATGAAAATGATGAGTGGCTCTCATATGCATTATTGTTGATCTAACCAAGAGCCCATATTACCTTGTATTAAATGCTTGCAGATTCTAGCTTAGTCCAATGCAGGTGCACTACTATTATTATCCACATCGTTCGGTCGTCCAAGTGAAAGGCAATAATGACGATATATGATGGACTGATTGAGATGAGAAAAGCTGGTATGAACTAGACCTATCTTCTTTTTGTAAATATGATAGGTTCATCATTCCTGATTTAGCCTATTATGAATGAAACATGTTTGCAATGACAATTATATATTATAGTTGCTCATGCCATGCTTAATTAGCTAGGAGTTTATAATGGTTTACCTTGTGTGCCAACATGCTATTAAAATAGTTGTGATGTGGTATGATAGAGTCGTATCCTCCTTTGAACAATTCGAGTGGCTTGACATGGCACATGTTCACGCATGTAGTTGAAACAAAATCAACATAGCCTCCATGATATTTATGTTCATGATGAATTATATCCTACTCATGCTTGCACTCGGTGTTGATTAATTTTAATGCATGTTCTTGAGTGTTGTCGCTCTCTAGTTGGTCACTTCCCAGTCTTTTTATAGCCTTCACTTGTACTAAGCGGGAATACTTCTTGTGCATCCACTTCCATAAACCCCAAAGTTATTCCATATGAGTCCACCATATCTTCCTATAAGCGGTATCTACCTGTCGTTACACATAAATTTGTATGTGCCAAACTCTAAACCTTCAAATGAAATTCTGTTTTGTATGCTCGAATAGCTCATGTATCAACTAGGGCTGCCTATATCTTCCGTGCTAGGTGGGTTATTCTAAAGATGAGTGGACTCCGCTCATCATTCATGAGAAAATGGCTGGTAACCGGGATGCCCAGTCCCATGCTTAAATTAAAATAATTGCAAACAAAACTCCCCCAGGATTGTTGATAGTTGGAGGCACCCGTTGTTTCAGACATGCCATGGATTGATGTTTGTTGGTGGTGGGGGAGTATAAACTTTACTTTTCTGTTTGGGAACCACCTATAATGTGTGTAGCATGGAAGATGTTGAGATCTCTTGGTTGTTATGTTGACAATGAAAGTATGCCACTCCAAATATTATTCATCTCTATTTCAAAACTCGAGCTCTGGCACCTCTGTAAATCCCTGCTTCCCTCTGAGAAGGGCCTGTCTATTTAATTTTACGTTGACTAATCATCCTCTCATTAAAAAGCACCAGTTGGAGAGCACCACTGTTATGTGAATGCATTACTATTAATCTACATTGAGTATGACTCTAACTGGATCTCTTTTACTATGAATTACATTGTTTAGTTAGTCCTTGATCTTCAGAGGTGCTCTGCATTTATGTTTTGCAGTCTCAGAAAGGGCTAGCGAGATACCATTTGGTTATATCATATTATGATTGTTTTGAGAAAGTTTTGTCATCCGAGATTTATTATTATTGCTCGCTAGTCGTTTATGCCATTGATATGAGTAAACATGAGACCTAAATGTTATTGTGAATATGGTTAGTTCATAATCTTTGCTGAAAACTTTAATTCTGGCTTTACATATTTGCAACAACAAGATCAAACAGAGTTTGTAAAAGTTTTTCTTCAACACATTCAGTTTTTCAACAGAATTGCTTGAGGACAAGCAAAGGTTTAAGCTTGGGGGATTTGATACGTCTCCATGGTATCTACTTTTCAAAACACTTTTGACCTTCTTTTGGACTCTAACTTGCATGATTTGAATGGAACTAACCCGGACTGACGCTATTTTCAGCAAAATTGCCATGGTGTTATTTTTGTGCAAAAATAAAAGTTCTCGGAATGACCTGATAATTTATTGGCGAAAGAATCAACACCAAGGGGCCCACACCCTGTCCACGAGGGTGCAGGCGCCCCTGCCTCGTGGGCCCCCTGAGGCTCCACCGACGTCAACTCCAACTCTATATATTCACGTTCGGGGAGAAAAAATTCAAAGAAAAGGATTCATCGTGTTTTACGATATGGAGCCGCCGCCAAGCCCTAATCTTCATCGGGAGGGCTGGTCTAGAGTCCGTTCGGGGCTTCGGAGAGGGGAATCCGTCGCCATCGTCATCGTCAACCTTCCTCCATCACCAATTTCATGATGCTCATTGCCGTGCGTGAGTAATTCCATCGTAGGCTTGCGGGGCGGAGATGGGTTGGATGAGATTATCATGTAATCGAGTTAGTTTTGTTAGGGTTTGATCCCTAGTATCCATTATGTTCTAAGATTGATGTTGTTATGACTTTGCTATGCTTAATGCTTATCACTAAGGCCCGAGTGCCATGATTTCAGATCTGAACCTATTATGTTTTCATGAATATATGTGAGTTCTTGATCCTATTTTGCAAGTCAATAGTCACCTACTATGTGTTATGATCCGGTAACCCTGAAGTGACAATAATCGGGACAACTCCCGGTGATGACTATAGTTTGAGGAGTTCATATATTCACTAAGTGTTAATGCTTTGGTCCGGTACTCTATTAAAAGGAGGCCTTAATATCGCTTAGTTTCCAATAGGACTTCGCTGCCATGGGAGGGTAGGACAAAAGATGTCATGCAAGTTCTTTTCCATAAGCACGTATGACTATATTCGGAATACATGCCTACATTGCATTGATGAACTGGAGCTAGTTCTGTGTCACTCTATGTTATAACTATTGCATGAGGAATCGCATCCGACATAATTATCCATCACTGATCCATTGCCTACAAGCTTTTCACATATTGATCTTTGCTTAGTTACTTTTCTGTTGCCACTGTTACAATCACTACAAAACCAATATTATTACTTTTGCCACCGCTACCGCTGCTTCAATATTACTTTGCTACTAAATACTTTGCTGCAGATATTAAGTATTTCAGGTGCGGTTGAATTAACAACTCAAGTGTTAATACTTGAGAATATTCTTTGGCTCCCCTTGGGTCGAATCAATAAATTTGGGTTGAATACTCTACCCTCGAAAACTGTTGCGATCCCCTATACTTGTGGGTTATCAGAGCCCAGTCTATTTTTTTTTAAAATGAGCCCAGCTACTTATTTTTCTATGCCCTGATGCGCTGCAACTCTTTCAAGATGCCTGCAAATCTTGATAGTAATATGAAAAGGGTTGTAAATATAAAAATAGATGAGAAATTGGCAATTACTTTATAATTTCTGAATTTTTTCACATTTTGATATTCCTATTTCACTAGGATTTAACGTAATTTAAATATAACTTCAAAGTACTTTAAATCTGGCTTGACATTTTGGTATTAAAAATAGTTTGGAACCCACAGAAATATGCGAAATTTCGTTTAAATTTTTAACCCTAGCCCTTGCCAACAAAAAAACGGACTGCGATAAATTGCATAAGAAGTTGCAATGAGCTATATATAAATTATTTAAAAAATAGGGAATGGTCTGACTTGTGGGCCTATTAAGTTGACGCGTATGCAAGATTTTTTTTAGTTATTATATACGTCAACAAATGAATCTAGCAGACGTAACCGTTGGATGTCAATCCAACGGCCGTGATGTTTCTTCAATCTCTGATTTTCTTGCTCTAGCCGCCAAATCCAGCGCCGGCGGGACCGCCTACTCCCGCCTCTTGTGGCCGGCTGTGCTGCCGCGCAGGCCTCATGGACCCCCTACTACTCCCACCGCTGACAGGCCATCCCTCTACTCACCAACATCCCTCCACTATTGTGGCTTTGCCGCCTCCGGGTCATTCCCTTCCTGGGTCTCGCCGTCGTCCATCGCGCTGGTGTTCTCGGCACGACGTGGTCAACCTTGTCAACAAATGACAACATTGGAAGAGGGACGTACATGGAGAGGCTGACAGTTGGGACCCACATGGTCCATGTGGCCGCATGCAAGTAAGTACCTCCCTATTATGCCAAAAAGAATGAATACTCCCACTGACAGCTCGGACCCACGAGCTATATCTTCGCACGCAAGGAAATGCCTCCTTATTATGCACGAAAAAAATGAATACTCCCCCTACTAGCTGGGACCCACCATAGTGGGAGGCTGACTTGTGGGCCTACTAAGTTGACGCGGACAGAGGGCTTTGTCAACTTAGTCAACAAACGATTCTATCACCAGTGAACATTGGATTGTTAACATCCAGCGGTCGTCCTGCTTCTTCAACCTCTGATTTTCTTGCTCCAGCCATCCAAACCACCGCGTGCTCTTGCCTCCTGTGGCCGGCTGTGTTGCCACGAAGGCCTCATCGCCCCCTACTACTCCCACTGCTAGCCAGGCCCTGCGGCGACGGCAGCCTCACACTGCAGCCGAACCAGTGAACCCTCGTACTCCTCTCCGCGTGGGCATCCACTGCCGCGTATTCCCCGGCTCCACGTCATCCCCTTAGTACTATATGTGGAGAGGCTGATAGCTGGGTCCACGACAGCAGCAAGGAAGTTCCTCCTTATTACACGCAAAATAATTATTCCTCCACCTGACAGCAGGGACCCACCGGACGAGCCACCATATTTTGCAAAAAAAATGTTTCACCCTGACTGCTGGGACCCACCAGCTACATCTTCGCATGGAAGGAAGTGCCTGACAGTCAGGTCCCACCAGGTGGAAGCGTATGTAGCATTGTCATTCTGGTCGCGAACGTGTACGTACATACTGGTCGATCGGTCTGTCTGTAGGCTACAGCGATGAACTGTGTCCGTGTAAGGAAGGCACGTGTCGTAGAATAGGCGTGCACGTGTCGTAGTAGAGGCGCGCACGTAGCATGTACACGTACGTACAACGGCCAGGGTGCAAGAAAGTAAATACGGCCACGTACATACATACGGGCGGTGTCTCGAACGCATACTCGTGCATACGTACGTCCAGGGCTCGTGTACATGGCTGGGTCAGAAGGGAGAAACTACGTCATCGTCGTGTTCATCGAGAGGTAACGGAATGCGTCGTGTTCATGGGAGGCAACGGAATATGTGGTGTTCATCGGGAGCCAACCGGCTTGGACAGAACAGCCCATGGAAACGAGGCCTGGCATACCGCAAAATGGAGGAAATGACCTTATGTTCGACCCACCATGGTTGAAACGGGATCATGTTCATTGGGAGGGGTCTGGCGTACCGTAAAACGGAGGAAACAGACTTCTCTTGGACCTCCTACGGTCGAAACGGGGTCCTGCTGATCGGGAGGGGTGTGGCGTACCGCAAAACGGAGGAAACGGACTTGTGTTGGAGCGCTATGGTCAAAACGGAGGTCCTGTTCATCGAGATGGGTGTGGCGTACCACAAAACAGGACTCCACGGGATACTGTTCATCTCCACCATCGACCTCCTCCAGCCTCCATGGGCTACTGTTCATCCACCGTCGACCTCCTCCAGCCTCCATCTGCGACTGTTCATCCACGGGCTCCTGTTCATCCAGCCTCCACCACTCCTCCACCGGCTACTGTTCAACCAACCCTCTCCATGGGGTCATGTTCAACCACCCATCCACGGGCTACTGTTCATTGATACGTCTCCAACGTATCTATAATTTTTTATTGTTCCATGCAATTATATTATCTGATTTGGAAGTTTAATGGGCTTTATTATGCACTTTTATATTATTTTTGGGACTAACCTATTAACCGGAGGCCCAGTGCAAATTGCTGATTTTTTGCCTATTTCAGTGTTTCGCAGAAAATGAATATCAAACGGAATCCAAACGGAATGAAACCTTCGCGAGGATCGTTTTTGGAACAAACGAGATCCAGGAGACTTGGAGTGGACGTCAAGAAAGCAGCGAGGAAGCCACGAGGTTGGAGGGCATGCCCAGGGGGGCAGACACGCCCCCACCCTTGTGGGTCCCTCGCAGCTCCACCGACCTACTTCTTTCGCCTATATATACTCATATACCCTGAAAACATCCAAGAGCACCATGAAACCCTATTTCCACCAGCGCAACCTTCTATACCTGTGAGATCCCATCTTGGGGCTTTTTCGGCACTCCACCGGAGGGAGAATCGATCACGGAGGGCTTCTACATGAACACCATAGCCTCTCCGATGATGTGTGAGTAGTTTACCACAGACCTTCGGGTCCATAGTTATTAGCTAGATGGCTTATTCTCTCTCTTTGGATCTCAATACAAAGTTCTCCTCGATTCTCTTGGAGCTCTATTTGATGTAATTCTTTTTGCGGTGTGTTTGTCGAGATCCAATGAATTGTGGATTTATAATCAAGATTATCTATGAACAATATTTGATTCCTCTCTAAATTCTATATGCATGATTTACATATCTTTGCAAGTCTCTTCAAATTATCAGTTTGGTTTGGCATGCTAGATTGATCTTTCTTGCAATGGGAGAAGTGCTTAGCTTTGGGTTCAATCTTGCGGTGCTCGATCCCAGTGACAGAAAGGGAAACGACATGTATTGTATTGTTGCCATCCAGGATAAAAATATGGGGTTTATATCATATTTCTTGAGTTTATCCCTCTACATCATGTCATCTTGCCTAAGGCGTTACTCTGTTCTTATGAACTTAATACTCTAGATGCATGCTGGATAGCGGTCGATGTGTGGAGTAATAGAAGTAGATGCAGAATTGTTTCGGTCTACTTGTCACGGACGTGATTCCTATATACATGATCATGCCTAGATATTCTCATAACTATGTGCTTTTCTATCAATTGCTCGACGGTAATTTGTTCACCCACCGTAGATTATGCTATCTTGAGAGAAGCCAATAGTGAAACCAATGGCCGCCGGGTCTATTTTCCATCATATTATTCTCCCATCAACTAGCTATTTCCGTCGCCGTTTATTTTGCAATATTTACTTTTCAATCTATACAACAAAAATACCAAAAATATTTATCTTATTATCTTTATCAAATCTCACTTTTGCAAGTGGCCGTGAAGGGACTGACAACCCCTTTATCGCGTTGGTTGGAAGGTTCTTGATTGTCTATGCAGGTACGAGGGATTTGCGTGTACTCTCCTACTGGATTGATGCCTTGGTTCTCAAAAACTATGGGAAATACTTACGCTACTTTGCTGCATCACCCTTTCCTCTTCAAGGGAAAACCAACGCATGCTCAAGAGGTAGCAATAAGGATTTCTGGCGCCGTTGCCGGGGAGGCTTACACCAAGTCAAGTCAAGATTTGATCTCCCACCAACGTGTGGATTTCTAGCGCCATTGCCGGGGAGATCTATGCACAAGTCAGGACATACCAAGTACCCATCAAAAACTCTTCTCCTTCACATTACATTATTTGTCATTTGCCTCTCGTTTTCCTCTCCCCACTTCACCTTTGCCGTTTTATTCGCCCTCCTTTTTTCGTTCGCCTCTTTTTGCTTGCTTCTCGCGTGTCCGTGTGTTAAATCGTTTATTTTGCTGTTATGGCTAGTCCTCCTATCATTGTTAGTGCTCATGATCATGAAGTTCTTAATTTTAAACAAAGGGAGGGAGAAAATCTAAAATATGCTTGGCAAAGAATTTGCAATGCTCAAAATAGATCCACTAGGAAGCAATATACTTCCGTTCTTCTTCGCAATTTTTATGTCGGCATAACTCCTTGGAATAGATATATTCTTGATACCATTACCGGAGGAATTTTTTTGGGTAGCCACACTTTTGATTCTTATAATGCTATGTTAGATCTGTTTGGCCCACCACCTCTTTTGCTTAATGGAACTATTTCAACTTTGGAACATGTGATGCAAAGGCTTGAAATTATCAAAAATAAAGTTGCCACGGTAGAGTTGATCAAGAATTTGTATAAAAAGATCCACAATCAAATTACTCAATATGGATCTAAGGTAGGAGTTACTCTGAAAATTTTACGACAGAAAGAACCCATAGTTAATGAAAAGATAGATCAAGATTCCACTAGAATTGATAAACTTGAGGATATTATTACCAACTTAGGGTCTGCCTTTTCTACCATAAGAAACACTTCAAACCCTCCTATGACCAAAGTTGCCAAGTTTATGTATGTTACTAAAAATAAGGGTGAATCTTCTAGTAAGGAAAATGCGGATCTCAAATCAATAAGTATTCATCCCAACGTTTTCACTATCATTAAGGAATCTTTTGAAACAAATGAATTTCTTGATTTATTGACTAGGAGTTTGATATTTAATAAAAGAAGAAAATTCCTAAGGGTTATAAGTGTTCAATTGAATAATTGCCTACCAAAGATGACAATACCTAGATCTATTCTTGGTTTCATGCCTAGCTAGGGGCGTTAAACGATAGCGCTTGTTGGGAGGCAACACAATTTTATTTTTGTTTCTTGTGTTTTGTTCCTATTTAGTAATAAATAATTCATCTATCCTATGTTATGATTGTGTTTTTATGCTTTAATTAGTGTTTGTGCCAAGTAAAGCCTTTAGGATCTTCTTGGATGATTGTTGTTTGATCTTGCTGAAAAAACAGAAAGTATGCGCTCACGAGAATAACAATAAATTTTAACCAGGGAGCGATAAAATACCAATTCCAACTGAAGTAGATAAATATAAAAATTAGTTATGTCTTCCTAATTTGGTAGGATTTTTTGAGTTACAGAAGTATACGTTTGATACAGATTGCTACAGACTGTTCTGTTTTTGACGGATTCTGTTTTTCGTGTGTTGTTTGCTTATTTTGATGAATCTATGGCTTGTATCGGGGGGTATGAACCATAGAGAAGTTGGAATATAGTAGGTTTAACACAAATATAAATAAAGAATGAGTTCATTACAGTACCTTGAATTGGTGGTTTGTTTTATTATACAAACGGAGCTCATGAGATTTTCTGTTGAGTTTTGTGTTGTGAAGTTTTCAAGTTTTGGGTAAAGATTTGATGGATTTTGGAATAAGGAGTGGAAAGAGCCTAAGATTGGGGATTCCCATGGCAGCGCAAGGTAAAATTCAAGGACAACCAAAATCCTAAGCTTGGGGATGCCCCGGAAGGCATCCCCTCTTTCGTCTTCGTCCATCGGTAACTTTACTTAAGGCTATATTTTTATTCACCACATGATATGTGTTTTTCTTGGAGTGTCTTGTATGATTTGAGTATTTGCTTTTTAGTTTACCACAATCATACTTGATGTACACAACTTTTGGATAGACACACATAAATCGGAATTTATTAGAATACTCTATGTGCTTCACTTATATCTTTTGAGCTAGATAATTTTGCTCTAGTGCTTCACTTATATCTTTTTAGAGCACGGTGGTGGTTTTATTTTATATAAATTATTGATCTCTCGTGCTTCACTTATATCATTTTTATATAAATTATTGATCTCTCATGCTTCACTTATATCATTTTGAGAGTCTAATTTTCTTTGGTTATAAAATTATTCCTAATATGATAGGCATCCAAGATGAGTATAATAAAAACTTTCATATAGAGTGCATTGAATACTATGAGAAGTTTGATACTTGATAATTGTTTTGAGATATGAAGATGGTAATATTAGAGTCGTGCTAGTTTAGTAGTTGTGAATTTTAGAAATACTTGTGTTTAAGTTTACAAGTCATGTAGCATGCACGTATGGTGACCATTGTGTGACAAATTTGAAACATGAGGTGTTCTTTGATTGTCATCCTTATGACTGGCGGTCGGGGACGAGCGATGGTCTTTTCCTACCAATCTATCCCTCTAGGAGCATGCGCGTAATGCTTGGTTTTTGATGACTTGTAGATTTTTGCAATAAGTATGTGAGTTCTTTATGACTAATGTTGAGTCCATGGATTATACGCACTCTCACCTTTCCATCATTGCTGGCCTCTTCGGTATCATGCATTGCCCTTTCTCACCTTGATAGTTGGTGCAAACTTCGCTGGTGCATCCAACCCCCATGATATGATATGCTCTATCACACATAAACCCCCTTATATCTTCCTCCAAACAGCCACCATACCTACCTATTATGGCATTTCCATAGCCATTCCGAGATATATTGCCATGCAACTTTCCACCATTTTCATTTATTATGACACACTTCATCATTGTCATATTGCTTTGCATGATCATGTAGTTGACATCGTATTTGTGGCAAAGCCACCATGCATAATTTATTATACATGTCACTCTAGATTCATTGCCCATCCCGGTACACCGCCGGAGGCACCCATATAGAGTCGTATCTTGTTCTAGTATCGAGTTGTAATCATTGAGTTGTAAATAAATAGAAGTGTGATGATCATCATTAATAGAGCATTGTCCCAAAAAAGACAAAAAAGGAGAAAAAAATAAAAGGGGGAATGCTACTATCCTTTTTTCGACACTTGTTCTTCAAAGTAGTACCATGATCTTTATGACAGAGAGTCTCTTATCTTGTCATGTTCATATACTAGTGGGAATTTTTCATTATAGAACTTGGATTGTATATTCCAACAATGGGCTTCCTCAAATGCCCTAGTAGGTCTTCGTGAGCAAGCAAGTTGGATGCACACCCACTTAGTTTCTTTTGTTGACCTTTCTTATATTTATAGCTCTAGTGCATCCGTTGCATGGCAATCCCTTCTCCTTGCATTGACATCAATTGATGGGCATATCCATAGCCCATTGATTAGCCGCGTCAATGTGAGAATTTCTGCTTTTTTGTCTTCTCCACACAACCTCCATTATCATATTCTATTCCACCCATAGTGCTATGTCCATGGCACACGCTCATGTATTGCATGAAAGTTGAAAAAAGTTTGAGATTACTAAAGTATGAAACAATTGCTTGGCTTGTCATCGGGGTTGTGCATGATGAGAGCATTTTTGTGTGACGAAAATGAAGCATAGCCAAACTATATGATTTTGTAGGGATAAGCTTTCTTTGGCCATGTTTTTTTTGACAACAGCCTACAAGGCCTAAACAAGCTTACAGGTTGGGGCGTTCATTTAAAGCTAATTCTGCAAGCTCCTATGGGACGTTTGCAAAGATCTTGCTATCTCCCTTGTTTCTTGCATAAGCTGCAAGCTCGTGGGCCACCTTGTTGCTGTCTCTCCTGACCACCGACCATGTAATTGAACTAAACATAATGGCCTAGTTCTTGATGTCGTTTACAAAGTGGAATAGTCGCGGTCTGTCCGGAATGGTCTTCTGCAAGAGGTTTCAAGGACAAACAATCAGACTCAATAATGATTGGCCCATGATATTCTGTGTTTAGCTCCTTCAGTCCCATCAACACTGTCTCTGCCTCCGCTTCTTCTATCCCCGCGCTAGGTTTGATCGTTCGGCATACCGACATTGCGACCAAACCCTTGTAATCCCTTGTAACCATCTCGAGACATGTCATGTCTCTCTCACCCAAAAAGGATGCGTCGACATTCATCTTCCAACTATCAGGCGGTGGAGGGTTCCAGCGGGGGATCTCATTTGATGTGTGTGCTCGCCCACTTGGCAGCATTGGGAATAGGCTCAATTTGCTTGCAGCATCCGGTTTAGGTCCCGAGGCAAGCATGATTTCCATCTCGTAACGCTGCAGGAAATCCACCGGCACAGACACCAAGGCTTTCCCATCGCCATGCACGCAATCTTCACGGAGGAACCACACTCTCCAGAACATCAGAAGAATCCTACCGTGGGTCCTCATATCACATGTGTCAAGGAGACACTTCAACCAATTAGGGCCAGTGTACACAAAGGCTTTCTCACTTAGGATCTTCCACACTTTCTGAACTTCAGAACACAGAGCTCGGGCCTTAGTGCAGTTGATGACCGCGTGGTATTCATTCTCATATTCCTGCCCGCATATAGGGCAAGTGGCGTTGACCTCAAGAGTCCTCCGTTTTTTGTTTCTTGTAGTGACCAGGGAACCTGTAGCTACCCTCCAATTTAGGATTTTATTTTTTTGGGGAATCTTACACTTCCAAATAAAGTCCCAGATGCTACTGTTGCTCATCTCGCTAGCGGAGCTAGATGCGACAGGCCTGTCTCTATTCTTGATCTCCTCAGCCAGTTTATATGCACTCCTGACGCTGAACAGTCCCGAATCCTCATGGTTCCAGGCTATGAAATTGCTGGTTTTCCTAGAAGGAATCCTGATCTTGCAAATTTCCTCCGCATCATAAATTGGGCACACCTTCCGAATGAGACCCACATCCCACTCATTTGTATGTATTTCAATAAGTTGGTTTACCCATCTTGGTCTACATTTTTGTGTGAAAGAGGCAGTAGCCCACTCCTCCTCGGGATCCAGTTGTCTCTCTGTATCTGGATGCTTCTCCCATCTCCAACCCTTCACACTATACCTTCCTTCAACAGCTCTAGGCCAAGCACAATGCCTCTCCAGGCGGGCGACGCGTCTACTGCAAATATCGTATCCAAAAGGTTTCCATTTGGGTAATACTTCAATTTCAATACCCTAGCGCACAGACTGTCCGGATTTTGGATCAATATCCACCCTTGTCTCGCAACCAATACTTGATTAAACGAATGCATATCCCTGAAACCAGACCTCCATTCCTTTTGGGTTTGGTCATTTGGTCCCAAACCATCTAGTGTACTTTCCTATGATCCTCCGTATCTCCCCACCAGAAATCTCTTATGAGCTTCTCGTACTTGTCACAAAAACCTATTGGCATTTTAAAGACTCCCATTGGGTACGTCGGTAGGGCTTGGGCTATGGATTTCACATTAACCTCTTTTTCCCCAAAGGACATGAATCTTTTGTTCCGATCTAAACATATTTTAGTAAATCTTTCCATGATCGGCTGGAAACTCCCATACTTCATTCTCCCCTCTGGAGTTGGCAGCCCCAAGTATTTACTTTCAAATGTCGTAGACACAACCCTGATGGTGTTCTTGATAGTTCCTGATGTCACGGGTGGACAAAGTACACTAAACAGCAGCAAGCATTTTGATGGGCTGAGCAGTTGTCCTGTGCAATGCTGGAAATAATCCAAGGCATCCTTGACCACCTTTCTTCCTGATCTGTAGCATTGAAGAAGAGGAGGCCTTCATTGGCGAAAAGTAGATTTGATATCCCAGGGCTGCCTCTTGCAACCTTGAGAGGCGTTATGTTACCACTGTCTACTTCTCTTCTAAGTATGCTCACCAGGCCATCAGCCACCATAAGAAACAGGTACGGACTCAAGGGTCGCCTTGTCTGAGTCCTCTCGACGGAGAGAAAGATTCCAACAGCTCGCCATTCAACTTAATTGAATATGTCACTGATTTGACGCAGCACATCACCCACTTAATCCATGTGTGATCAAAGCCCAATTTGTGGAGTGCCCCCTCCAAATACCCCCAGTCAACCCTGTCATAAGCTTTTTCCAAGTCTAACTTGTAGGCACAATGTGTGTTAAAACTGCTCCTGGAGTGGCTAATTTTGTGGCAACACTCAAACGCTATAATAGCATTGTTCGTGATCATCCTGCCTGGGACAAAAGCGCTTTGAGATTTTGAGACAATCTCATTGAAAAAAGCCGAAGTCGATTGACAATGCACTTTGACATCACTTTGTATAAAATGTTACAGAGATTGATCGGTCGGTAGTCCTTCAGATATTAGGGGTCTTTGCCTTTTGGGATTAGGCAGATAACCGTGTCATTCACCCCGGGGGGCATAAGCCCCGACTTAAAGAAGTCCTTAACTACAGGTATGACATCCTCCTTTACCAAGACCCAGTTTCGTTGATAGAATCTGGCAGCGAAACCGTCAGCTCCTGGAGCTTTTAGGGGTCCTATTTGGAACAGGGCATCCACAATCTCTTCATCTGTGTAGGCCTTGGTCAGGGATTCATTCATTTCTTTCGTCACTCTAGGAGAGATAAGATTCAGTAGTGTACTAGGATCAACTTCATTATCTGTAGTAAACAAGAGTTTGAAAGAATCTGTAGTCATTTTCTTTAGGTCATCACCTTTCTCGACCTAGCAGCCATCTTCCCTTTTTATTATGCGAATAGCGTTCTTCTTCTGTCTCCAAGTAGCTTTCCTCTAGAAATATCTTGTATTTCTATCGCCTTCTCTCGGTCATTGGACTCTCGACCGTTGCCTCCACATTATTTCTTCCCGGAGCAACAACTCATCTAACTCGCTTGACAATTTTTTCAATCTATCTTCCCTGGAGTCCGACTGCTCCTCCTCCAAAAGCTTGCTAATGCTGTCCCTAATCTATTTGGTTTTGCGGAGGACCGAGCCAAAGTTGTTCTTACTCCAGCGGGTTAGAGACCCCCTCATTTCCTGCAGCTTCTTTGAAACTTCAGACAGATTCCTCGCTTTCCTTTTCCCTGTCCAGGTTTTCTCAATAGTCGTGTGTAGAGAGGGCAAGCGTTCCCACATTTGTTCATAGTGGAAACCACGCTTTCGCTCACTACGCCCATAGCTGGCGCCCATTTCCACCAGTACAGGAAAGTGGTCGGAGCGAGTTGAGCATATGTGGGTAACTGTGTGGCCATTGAACAGGTCGCACCAAGCTTGTGAGGATACAGCCCTGTCTAATCTAGCTTTGATGTTCTTGCTCACCCCTTGCTTATTATCATAAGTCCAACTTGGACCTTTGTAACCCAAGTCATGCAGCTCGTGGAAGGAGAGGACATCTCTGAAGTTAGCCATCTTCCTCTCTGACCTCTTCGCATAGGAAAAATGCTCATGTTGCCACATGGTCTCATTGAAGTCACCCACCATTAGCCAGGGTTCATTTGATTTTGGTGCAATGTTTTTAAGCTGACTCCACATGAGATGCCAATCTTGGCCCTTTGGTACACCATACACAAATGTTCCCCGCCATTTAGGACTGTGGGGTTCAGATACAATCACATCAAAATACCTTGGCCCATACGACAAAACTTTTATTTTTATTGAATCGTCCCAGTATAGTGCAATACCAGCCCCTTTGCCCTCACCATCCTGGGTAAGGCAATGTTTCAAACCTAGTCTCAATTTCATACCTGTCTCGTTTATTCTCGCACTGTGTCATTTCAGCTAGGAAGACGATCTTGGGCTTGTGAGTATGCACTAGGCATACCAGCTCCTGAACTGTCCGAGGTTGCCCGAGCCCCCGGCAGTTCCAGCTTAGCACCTTCATGGTCTCTGGCAGGCGCCACCATCGGCACCTACCAGTGGACTGGCAGCCCCAGGGCCAATAGCTTCTTCTTTGTCCTTCTTTCCAATCTTGCTCATTCCTTCACTTTTCGCCGAGCCCTTAACCTTTTTGCTCTGATCATACCCATCATCCAATGTGCCTAACCTCATTTCCTCTGTCCCTTCCTCACTTCTGTCACTCCTTTTGCCCAGCACGGAAACCTGAACGACCTCCACATTGATAGCAGCCCCCTTTCCGTCAGTTTTAATTTTCTTCCCGTGAACATTCTCTGCACAAGGGGTCGCACCAGCTGCAGTTGCAGTCCCCCGTGTCTCCTCCTGATCCTTTGTCGTGGTTACCTCATGCTTATCTGTCGCCCGTGCTACTGTTACCATGGGGGTGTTACCAGCGCCAAGCACAGCTGACAGGCCAAAACCAGGAGGGAATTCTGGGGTGGAACTCCCACTGATCTGCTCGTGTGCACCCTTCACAGGAGCCTGTATCTCAGCTTCTAGTTTCGCCCCCAACTCCTCTTCACGAGCCTGCTCCAACTGAATGTTCTTCAGAGTTTCTGCGCTAGGCCCCTCGCCCAACTTTATTGCACTCACTGCGGCGATGGCTTCTTGCACCAAAGGATCAGCCAACACATCTTCAGGGATCCGGGTGTACTCGCTCATAGCAAGCCTCGCCGGAGCCGTCCTGATTCCACAGTTTACCTCTAACCCATAGTGTATGAAGCGATGTGCACTGCATGCATCCGACGCGACATACCCTCCTCTGCCATTTTTATTTTTAAAGGGGAGCTGCGCAGAGTTGCTATAAACCTCATCTTTTGGAGGTCCTCCGGCAGCTTTCAATCGCACTGTCCATGGCCTATTCTACCACAGTACATGCAGAACCTTGGCAATCTCTCATACTTCACCTCTAGGGTGTACATCTGTTTTTCCTCATCCACACTCAAAGCTAACTCACGAGTTTTTATATATCTCGTCAGAGGCCTATCAACATCATGTCTAATTCTAACCCGCAAGAAGTCACCCCAAACATTACCATCTCTATATGTGTCTACCTCAAGCACTTCTCCCAGCAAGGCACCTAGCCTCCAAGCCACCGATTCCGAGAGCATGACGGGAGGAACGTTGAAGATCTTCACCCAAATGGGCATATGGGCGATCTCAACGTCCCCTGGAGGGACGCTCTCGTCCACGGCGACCATAAGGAAGGTGTCCCCCTTGTACGACCAAGGGCCGTTGTTGATGATGAAACGCCTGTCTCACTCTCGCTCGAATTCTAGCAGATACCTGTTATTTTTCAACTGAGTATATTTCATCTTACCCCGCAATCCCCACATGTCCTTGAGCTCTCCAAACAGTCCTTCAGAGCTAAAGGCCTGGAGGGAGAAGAACAGGCCAACAACTGGCCAGCGTGTCTTCATCGCTGCTCTCTCCTTCGAGAGGTGCAGGACCACCACATTAGGGGTCTGGAACTCGATGAAGCCCCGTCCATTGCTGCTGGACGAGCTGCCCTGGAGCAGCACCCGGTCTCCACCGCCCCGTCCCCCATTGGAGTCGAACTCTTCCGAGATGTACATCGGCCCCTTGTTCTTCGCTAGGTCTTGGTTCGCCATCTCTGGTGGTGGGTTTGGGGAGGATGCGAGGTATGGGAATTGTGATCCGCTCCCCGGTTCGTCTCCCTTTCTTATAGCTCTCTTAGCGTCTCCCATCCCTCTTCTTTGATCCGGATCCAGACCTTCCCTTGTATGCTGGTTATTTTGATCTGGTGGATCCCCCATTTGGGTCAAATCCCTATCAAAAGGCCCAGGATCACTCTTTCTTTCCCCAACACTCTGTTACAGATTAACCCTCATAGCTGACAAAACGGTCACACATCTGTGCCAAATCACTGCCTTCCTTCATATCAATCGGCCCAAGATCACTCCTCCTTTCCCCAAATCTCTGTTGCAGATTAACCCTCATAGCTAACAAACGGTCATGGATCTGTGACAAATCATTGCCTTCCTTCCTGTGTTCATTCCCTTCCATGTTCCCCGAACGCGAATCTTTCTTGCTGATTCTCCTCGATAGGTTTTGGATCTTCGCCCTAGTTTGCATCCAAGAATCACGCAGCCCCAATGGATCCGTTGGTGCGAGCGAATCCCCATCGGGCCCTTTCCTTCCTGAGTGACTAAAACCCGCATCAATCTTACGAGGGATCTGTCACGACCGGTTTTCCAATAAAAATATTTATTGAGAAACCAATCTTTTGAGTCCAGTATGGGAAAAATTCTCCTTACCGGTAGACAAATTCTTGATACAATAAGCCAGTAGCATAAATTATATTACAGGGTTGAGCTACGGTTGCTCAACCAAATTATTACAAGCACGCCAATAATTATACATAATGGCGGACATGACACAGTGGTGTGGAGGCATACTACTGACTCGAGGATAGGGTGGTGGTGGAAAAACACAGCGGGGAGTGAGATACATGACTCTAAAACTGGCATCTCATCGAGCGTCGAGGTGAGGCTCGATGAATTTATTTGGTAGCGGAAGCGGATATAATACAGTGACCAAATCCAGGGTCGTACGAGACTGACTGGGATTCCTCTAGGCGTCGGACTCGCTATCAAAATCTTCATCCATGAGATCGCCTTCGTCAGCATCTGGCCAAATCAACAAGCCAGGTGAGTACTTTGAAAGTACTCGCAAGATAGTTCGGACGTAAGATATAACCAATGCATGCATGAATGCGTCATGATTAATTCACCAATGTACATTCAAAAATTAGCATAACGAAGTAAGTAAAAGGGGAACGGCGGTAGTCCGCCTGAAATCCCAACAAAACATAAATGAAAACCGATCGGGTGTCTGAAGCGACGCCTCGAAAGGTGAACAAATAAATATAAGGAAATGATGCCACAGTCGGGCGTCTTAGCGACACCACATAAAGGGCTTAAAAGAAATGCCACAGTCGGGCGTCTGAGCGACGCCACATAAAGGGCTTTAAAAGAAATGCCACAGTCGGGCGTCTGAGCGACGCCACATAAAGGGCTTCAAAAGAAATGCCACAGTCGGGCGTCTGAGCGACGCCACATAAAGGGCTTTAAAAGAAATGCCACAGTCGGGCGTCTGAGCGACGCCACATAAAGGGCTTTAAAAGAAATGCCACAGTCGGACGTCTGAGCGACATCACAGAAAGGGATTTTATTCACAAGTAAATAATACTCATAATAAACATTCAATTCATGAAAATAAACGGGTTAGTCCATCCACAGGAATAATCATTTAACCGGACTTAGCACTCATGCGATTCACCGGAGTCTCTGTCATCAAACTGGCACTTGTCAGGATAAGATAGTACTGAACTTGGACATGGAATAGATGATTCAAGGAATATATGACTCTGCAGAGTTTGTACAAAAATTTCCCATAGCCAACGGATTTCCGTAGTCGCGAAGGACTAGTTCCGTTTATGGTATTTCGGAAGAAAACACAGCTAACCAGTACACACCCATCCTACCTCTCGATGCTAGGAATCACCCTAGACATCGTCCAAGAAAAACTTTTGAGATGTGGAGATCACAATCTCGAATAGCATGGGATCAAATTTATATACGCGCGCTCTAAGGGGTGCCCCCCTCTCGGTCCCAACCGGAAACACCCATGCCCCCTGACCGGATGACTGGCTTTAATCCAGGGCCATGGAACCATCATCCCGGCCTCTCCTTTTGGTGTGTACCAGGAAAGCGGTTTGCAACTTACTAAGCCATATTCCTTGCGGAAAACATGTGGTAGTACAGGGAAGGAAATGGGAGGAACTGGACCGATACGGTTTGACACTGTAGTCATACAGCCTGGCATAAGACTGGCATGCTACAACACTGCCATCTTACCCATCCTCATGCCAACACATGGCCATTCATACTCACATCCATCCACTTATGGATCATCGAACTCACTTACCTCAACAATGCATGGAAATAGCGTTCATCGGTATGCTCAACAACATGCCATGAGACTAACTAAATGCAAAACATGACAAGACACTCATCATATCAAAAGTTCAAACATGCTTGCCTGGTTCGGAGTAGTCGGAGCCTAGCTCGGTGAAGTTCGCGGCTCCGTCACCTCCTTCGGTATCTACGGTATAAAGAAAATATATGCGCTATCGTAAATACCACGATGTGCACAAAAAGTATTCCAAATATTTTTCAACTAAATCTGATAAAAAACTAGACAGAATTTTAAAGAGGACAAAAAAAGAATCAATCAAAAATACTTTTCTGTTTAAAAGTTATAAAGGTTTTTGTCCAGGGACTCATCTGTAATGGAACAGAAAGTTTCCAGGGGCTAGCTTATAAAAACAGAAAACGTTCCAGTCTTGAATACGCCAGCCCAGAGAGAAAGCGTATTTTGCCCGAAGGCATTTTCAGAAAACAATTCATTTAGAAAGATCTGAGTGGCTGACTGGCGGGTCCCACTCGTCAGGTTTAAACTTTCAAACGAGGGACGAAGCTCGTCGGCGCCCGAGAGCCGCGGTGGTCGCCGGCGGCGATCCACGGCGAGGCAGGGAGATCGGAGGGTACCTCCGTGTTCAGGGCGCCCTTCCGCGTCGGTTGGTGGTGGTGGTGGCGGTCGGCGAGCACCACGTCGACGGCGAGCCTTGCTCCGGCGGACGGCGGTTCGGGTGGTCGTGGGACTCGTCGGAGAGAGCTGCGAAGATCAAATTGAGGAGGGGGTTAGGCTTTGGGCGCCGGAGACGGCCTCACCGGAGCGAATCGAGGTGGAGGCCGAGGCGGATCAGGGCGGCCGGAGTTGGGGGTGGAGACCTCCTCGAGGTCCTCCTAGTGGCCTGGCGGGGCTTTGGTGAGGTGTAGTGGTGGTGCGTGCTCAAGGGTGAGTTCGGGAGCCCTTTTTATAGGCGGTCCGAGGCGGTGGCCGTGAACGGGGATCTCCGGTGAAAGTTACGGCGGCGCAGAGCTTGGTCGGGGGTGATTAGGGAGTTGGGCGTCATCGTGGAGGTCCACCGGTTCCATTTAGGTGCTAACCAGGCTTGGATTCGGTGCTTTGGGCGAGCTTGACAGAACGGGGCGGCGCGGGCCCGTCGGCGGCAGGGAGCACGTTCCGTGCTTGCCGGGCCACGGCGACGGTGCCACGGGCATGCGCTGGCATGCATGAGCCACGCATAGAGCTAGGGAGCAAAGGGTGGCGCGGAACAGCGTTATGCCGCCGTTCTTCTACTTGTCGGCCGCTACGGTGGTTCGGCCGCCGCGAGACACGCCGGCGCGGGCGGCTCAGGGCGCCACCGACGCCAGGAAGACACCAAGCGCGCGTGCGGGGGTGCTCCAGACAGGAGGAAGAGGCGGCGAGGAACGTGCCAAGGGCACTGTGGGCATGTGACTGAACTTCTGGCGAAGATCGACACTGAACTCTGAATCTTTTCTGAATATGAACAGCAACAGTGCACGCCAAGTGTTCGACAGAATGATCTAGGCATGTAGGGATTTTTCCTTGAGCTGATTTTTGGTGGAGTGGCTTCTCATTGCTCCAGTAGGCTGCCTGATTTTTGGTGAAATTTTTGGAGAAGTGTAGATATGAATTTCACCAAATTTGGCAAATCTGGTCCAAACTTGCAGGGACTGAATTTTGAAAAATTTGAAAAGAGGAGGAGTGGATCAAGATGGTTCTGGGTTGTGGGTACAAAGGACTATCCAGGAGAGTTGGTTTGAGGTCAAAACTCAAATGCAAAAGGGTACTTGCTTTGAAAATCTCTCAGGCTCCAAATAATTTGCAGAAATGATTTGAGGGGAAAAATAATTAGAATAAATCCAAAACTTGCTTGGATTAGTAGGGACAGAGAACTTAGGTTGATTGCAAGGAGGAGGGGAGGTTTTGGAGGGGTTTTACCACATGGGCAAAATACAAAGTCATGGGTGGTTTCCAAGATATGAAAATCCCAAATTTTCATAGAGTTTCTTTTTAAAAGAAAAAGATTAAACTCCAAAAATAATTTGAGAGGGAACCAACAGAGAAGAAGTTTCAAAAGATCAAACACCATAGTTTGAAGAAAAATAAAATCCTTGCCAAAGAAAAGGAAGTTTTTAAGAGGAAGGATTTCTGGAAAAGAAATTTTAAATGCCCTCTTAAAAAAATCCAACAAAGTTTTTGATGAAAACCAATTAAAATTTTTGGAGTGTCACAACACCTACCCCCTTAGGAAAAATCTCGTCCCCGAGAGTTCAGCTGTTCCTCAAATAAGTATGGATGTTCTGTCCGAAGAAAATCCTCTCTTTCCCAAGTTGCTTCACTTTCGGTGTGATTGCTCCACTGAACTCTGAAAAATTTGATGGTTTTCTGTCGGGTCCTCCTTTCAGACTCCTCTAATATTTTTACAGGGCGTTCCCGATATGTGAGGTCTGGCTGCACGTCAATGTTCTCATGGGATACTTGCTTCTCTGGTTTGCTTACGCACTTCCTTAATTGAGAGACGTGGAACACGTCGTGAATGTCGGACAAGTCTTCGGGTAAGTCTAGCTGGTAGGCTACAGCGCCTCTTCGTGCCACTATGCAGAATGGTCCAATGAATCTTGGTGCTAACTTCCCTTTAATCTTAAACCGTTGCAGTCCCCTCATAGGTGATACTCGTAGGTACACAAATTCACCGGGTTCAAAATTGACCCCACGATGTTTCTGATCGTAATAACTCTTCTGTCGGCTTTGAGCGGTCTTGAGTCGGTCCCTGATTAGCTTGACTTTTTCCTCGGCTTCTTTGAGCATGTCTGGGCCGAAAATACGACTATCTCCGGTCTCTGACCAATTTTGCGGGGTACGACATCTCCGTCCGTATAGGGCTTCAAATGGTGCCATTTGCAGGCTGGCCTGGTAGCTGTTGTTGTATGCGAACTCGGCGTATGGCAGGCTTTCTTCCCAACTGGTTCCATATGTGAGGACACATGCTCTCAGCATGTCTTCTAAAATTTGGTTTACGCGTTCGTTCTGTCCATCAGTCTGGGGATGGTAGGCTGTGCTGAAGGCCAATTGAGTTCCCAGAGCTTGTTGTAAATGATCCCAGAATCTCGAGACAAATTGAGTGCCTCTGTCGGATATTATAGTCTTCGGGACTCCATGCAGACAAACTATACGGGAGAGGTAAATCCTGGCAAGCTTCTGAGTGTTGTAGGTTGTCTTTACTGGAATGAAGTGTGCCACCTTGGTTAATCTATCGGTGATGACCCATATGGCATCATTCCCGTGTCGTGACCGAGGTAGTCCGACAATAAAATCCATCCCTATTTCATCCCATTTCCACTCAGGTATTTTGTTTGGTTGCAGTAGTCCGGCTGGTTTTTGATGCTCAACTTTTATGCGTTGACAAGAATCGCAACATGCAACAAATGTGGCTATGTCCCTCTTCATACCGTGCCACCAAAATCTTTCCTGAATATCCTTATACATTTTGGTTCCTCCAGGGTGGATTGAATATGGAGTGGTGTGTGCTTCAGCTAGGATTTGCTGTCTGAGGTCCTCTATGTTTGGCACGCAGAGTCTCTCCCCGTACCATAATATTTCATCATCGCCTATGACAAACTCTGAGGCCTTACCCATACTCATCTTTCTTTTAATTCCTTCAATGCTGGGGTGACCAGGCTGAGCTTCTTTAATTCTCTCCACAAGGTCGGGCTTTATTTCCAAGTTTGATATGGTGCCTTCCGCGATCATTAACAAGTTGAGTTTGGCAAATTCTTGTTGGAATTCAGGTCTCAAGCTTTGCAGACTGTTTTCGTCGGAGCTGGGGTTCCGACTAAGAGCATCGGCCACTACATTTGCTTTCCCTGGATGATAGTGGATACCAACATCATAATCCTTTACCAATTCCAACCAGCGTCGTTGCCGTAAGTTTAGTTCTGGCTGTGTGAAAATATATTTGAGACTTTTATGGTCCGTGTATATTTCACATCGATTCCCAAGTAAGAAATGCCTCCATTCCTTAAGTGCATGAATGACTGCTGCCATTTCTAAGTCATGAGTGGGATAATTTTCCTCATGCTTGCGGAGTTGTCGTGAAGAGTATGCGACAACCTTGCCTTCTTGCATCAACACGCACCCGAGACCTTTCCGGGATGCGTCACAATACACCTCAAAGTTTTTGTGTATGTCTGTCACAATTAATACCGGTGCTGTGGTTAATTTCCGTTTTAACTCTTGGAAACTTTTTTCGCAGGCTTCTGTCCATTCAAACTTCTTGTCCTTCTTGAGCAACTGCGTCATTGGCTTGGCTAGGGTGGAGAATCCTTCAATAAATCTGCGGTAATATCCTACCATTCCCAAGAAACTTCGTACGTCCGTTACGCTGGCTGGTGCCTTCCAGTCAAGTATGGCCTTGACTTTCTCCGGGTCCACTGCGATACTGTCTTGGGTCAGCACGTGACCTAGAAAGCCTACTTGTCTTAGCCAAAATTCGCACTTGCTGAACTTGGCATACAATTGATGTTTCCTGAGTTCTCCTAGCACAATCCTGAGATGTTCCACGTGCTCTTCTGGTGTTTTGGAGTATATCAGAATATCATCGATAAATACCACAATGAACTTGTCCATAAACTTCATAAATACTTTGTTCATGAGGTGAACAAAATATGCGGGGGCGTTTGTAATCCAAAAGGCATAACTGTGAACTCATATAGTCCATATCTGGAGGTGAAGGCTGTTTTGGAGATATCTTCTGTTCGCACTTTTAATTGATGGTATCCTGACCTTAAGTCAATCTTTGAGAATACCTTGGCCTGAGCGAGCTGATCAAATAAATCATTTATTCGTGGCATCGGGTATTTGTTCTTGACTGTGACCTTGTTAAGTGCTCGGTAGTCTATGCACAATCTTAGTGCTCCATCCTTCTTTTTGGCAAATAAAATTGGTGACCCCCAAGGTGAGGAGCTGGCTCGAATATATCCCTTGTCCAGTAATTCCTTTATTTGTTTCTGCAACTCAATCAATTCGGATGGTGCCATTCTGTATGGTTTCTTGTATATGGGGGTGGTTCCTGGTGCTAGCTCAATGCGGAATTCTATTTCTCAGTCTGGTGGCATGCCTGGTAGTTCTTCGGGAAATACATCTGGAAATTCACATACCACTGAAACCTTGCTTAACTCAGAAACGTCCACCTTATTCAATCTCGGCTGCCGGGGTGTTTTTCTTTCCTTGGCTGATACTTCTATTGTCTTCCCGTGGTGGTGCGTGAGAATTACGGTCCGGTTGAAACAGTCAATAAAACCTTTGTTGGTGGTTAACCAGTCCATCCCTAGGATGACATCCAGTCCTTTATTTTCCAACACAATAAGATTGGCATAAAATTTCAATCCTTCGAACTCAATAACCACATTCTGACAGTAACTCTGAGTAACTTGCTGAATCCCAGGGGACTTGATGATCATGGATTTTTCCAAGGGAAACATCGAAAAATTACTTTGCAAAGCAAAACTTTTCGAAATGAATGAGTGAGAAGCTCCAGAATCAAACAAAATCGTTGCAGGTATTGTGTTGACAGGAAACGTACCGAGTACGATATCCGGAGCATTTTGTGCTTCTTCTTTGGTCACGTGGTTTAGATGACCCTTCCTGTGGTTGTTGTTGGGGTTGAAATTGTTGCGCTTGGGCGCTGAATTATTTCCACCATTGTTTGGCTTCGGGGTCGAGTTCCTTGGCTTGGGGCACTGTTTGGCGTAGTGCCCTTCTTCTCCACAAGCGTAGCAAGTAATGCCTGGGCGATATGTGAACTCTTTGTCCCTTGCATGGAAATTCTTGGTTGGGCGTGAGATGTTTGTCGTAGGTTTGTGTGTCCCACCTTTCTGAAAATCTGTCCTACTACGGTGGTTGCGCGCAAAAGTAGTCTGGTCTCTTTTTCGCTTGCGTAAATCCTCCAAGCTACGTCTCTCATTTTCCAGAGTAATAGCTTTGTCCACTAGTGTCTTAAAATCTGGAAAAGTGTGAACGACCAGTTGGCATTTAAGCGCGGGCGCTAGACCGTCAAGGAATTTCTCCATCTTCTTGCTTTCAGTCATACGTTCTTCACTGGTGTAGCGGGACAATAGAGTAAATTGACCATTGTATTCTGACACTGTCATGGTCCTTTGTTTGAGGTCATCGAACTCTCTCTTCTTGATTTTCATAATACTCTTGGGAATGTGTGCACCACGGAAACCTTCCTTGAAATCCTCCCAGGTTATATCATTTTCGTTGGGGTGCATGTGCAGAAAATTCTCCCACCATGATGCAGCTGCTCCTGTGAGATAGTGCGGAGCATATAGTACTTTCTCGAGATCTGAACATTTTGCAATAATTAATTTTCTCTCCATATCTTGAAGCCAATCCTTGGCTTCAAGAGGTTTGTCAGTATGAGAAAATGTTTGGGGACGTGTCTTCTGTAGCTCAGATAACTTGGAATGCTGTTGATACTGTCCATGGTGATTTCCCATGTTGATGACTTGGTTCATCATTTCCCTATGTTGTTGCTGACTCTGCTCATAAAGGCGGCACATTTGTGAAAGTGCCGATTCATTGCCCTGTTGGCTTGACTGTCCTTGTGTGAACTTGTTTCTGGGTTGTGTATCATAATTTTCCTCTGGTGGAGTTGGCATGGAACGAGTCCAAGGACGAGACATTTTTCACTCTGGGGATATATTTTGTAAAACCCATAAGAATAGCGAAAAGAGTCGCAAAAACAATTCCATAAATGCATAAAGTTGGCAAATTAAATAACCAAGCTTACTTAAGAAAAACAAATCGATTTGCGCACGGAGAAGGACTGCTCATTACATATCATACACGCGAGCGGTAATTATACAATGCATCACTCAGGATATGCGTACATAATCCTGACATGTTATTTAGGCTAGTGCACTCCTCCAGATCCTACATGATGCGCAAACAAGCTACTTCTCACAACCTATGTACATATAAACATATCATACAAAGCGGTACATTGCATGGCGGCTAAGCGTACTCAGGCGGAGATGTTGACGATCTCCTTTGCCCTGCCGAGGGTGAGGCGCAGTGAGGCTGGGGACTCGACTTCCTCCTCGCTAATAAGCTCCATACGTGTAGTGTTGCGCTGAGTAGATGGAGCGGGTGCCAAGGGCGGAACAACACGAACAGGTGTGGGCGCGCAGGGTGGTGCAGTGCGCGCTGGAGTGGGTGCAATAACTTGGTTGAACTCTTCGGTAGAAGGCAGGCGACGAGTAGGTGCATAAGATGCTGAGGACGAGACCAAAGTCAGTGGCGGTGCGATGGGTAGGAGCTCCCTCCTGTTGGCGGCACAGCCATGGACTGAGTCCATGCGGGCAGCCACGAAGTCGTCCACCAGGTTGTCGAAGGCTGCCTCCAGGGCCCGGAGATACTCAATGAGCATCTCAAAAGCCTCGTCTCGTTCTCCTCTGGGGCAGGAGAATGCGTAGTGACAGGTGTAAGGCACATGGCATGGAAGATAACGGTAACGACGAGTCTTCATCACGGGGAGGACATCCCTAAGACGAGCTATCGCCTCGCGGGCTGCCATCTGCATAGCATGCCTCTCTGTAGGCATGGCTCTTCCCAAGAACCGGAAGCGGCGTAACACACCACGCCCTCCCTTGAACTGCACCGCGGCCTGGTGCATGGTCAGACTGTCGTTGACTCGGTGCTGGCAGAGTGTGAAGACTGGGCGTACAGATGGCCCCATCGCGACCTAAACGATGAAGGAAAGAAGCTTGACGAACCCATCGGGCACGTTGGCCAAGGTCTGAGACTCGCAGCTGTTGTCGGCCATCTACAAAAGTAGGCAAAAATTCTGCATGGTCAGATCATAAATTTATGCTGACTGACAGAAAATGACTATAATCAAGAAAATATGAAAAGGTTCAATCATGCTAATAACCAATTAGCGATCGCTCCTAGTGGCTTCCTACAGTCAGCCTGGCTCTGGTACCAAGCTTGTCACGACCGGTTTTCCAATAAAAATATTTATTGAGAAACCAATCTTTTGAGTCCAGTATGGGAAAAATTCTCCTTACCGGTAGACAAATTCTTGATACAATAAGCCAGTAGCATAAAATATATTACAGGGTTGAGCTACGGTTGCTCAACCAAATTATTACAAGCACGCCAATAATTATACATAATGGCGGACATGACACAGTGGTGTGGAGGCATACTACTGACTCGAGGATAGGGTGGTGGTGGAAAAACACAGCGGGGAGTGAGATACATGACTCTAAAACTGGCATCTCATCGAGCGTCGAGGTGAGGCTCGATGAATTTATTTGGTAGCGGAAGCGGATATAATACAGTGACCAAATCCAGGGTTGTACGAGACTGACTGGGATTCCTCTAGGCGTCGGACTCGCTATCAAAATCTTCATCCATGAGATCGCCTTCGTCAGCATCTGGCCAAATCAACAAGCCAGGTGAGTACTTTGAAAGTACTCGCAAGACAGTTCAGACATAAGATATAACCAATGCATGCATGAATGCGTCACAATTAATTCACCAATGTACATTCAAAAATTAGCATAACGAAGTAAGTAAAAGGGGAACGGCGGTAGTCCGCCTGAAATCCCAACAAAACATAAATGAAAACTGATCGGGTGTCTGAAGCGACGCCTCGAAAGGTGAACAAATAAATATGAGGAAATGATGCCACAATCGGGCGTCTTAGCGACACCACATAAAGGGCTTAAAAGAAATGCCACAGTCGGGCGTCTGAGCGACGCCACATAAAGGGCTTTAAAAGAAATGCCACAGTCGGTCGTCTGAGCGACGCCACATAAAGGGCTTTAAAAGAAATGCCACAGTCGGGCGTCTGAGCGACGCCACATAAAGGGCTTTAAAAGAAATGCCACAGTCGGGCGTCTGAGCGACGCCACATAAAGGGCTTTAAAAGAAATGCCACAGTCGGACATCTGAGCGACATCACAGAAAGGGCTTTTATTCACAAGTAAATAATACTCATAATAAACATTCAATTCATGAAAGTAAACGGGTCAGTCCATCCACAGGAATAATCATTTAACCGGACTTAGCACTCATGCGATTCACCGGAGTCTCTGTCATCAAACTGGCACTTGTCAGGATAAGATAGTACTGAACTTGGACATGGAATAGATGATTCAAGGAATATATGACTCTGCAGAGTTTGTACAAAAATTTCCCACAGCCAACGGATTTCCGTAGTCACGAAGGACTAGTTCCGTTTACGGTATTTCGGAAGAAAACACAGCTAACCAGTACACACCCACCCTACCTCTCGATGCTAGGAATCACCCTAGACATCGTCCAAGAAAAACTTTTGAGACGGGGAGATCACAATCTCGAATAGCATGGGATCAAATTTATATACGCGCGCTCTAAGGGGTGCCCCCCTCTCGGTCCCAACCGGAAACACCCATGCCCCCTGATCGGATGACTGGCTTTAATCCAGGGCCATGGAACCATCATCCCGGCCTCTCCTTTTGGTGTGTACCAGGAAAGCGGTTTGCAACTTACTAAGCCATATTCCTTGCGGAAAACATGTGGTAGTACAGGGAAGGAAATGGGAGGAACTGGACCGATACGGTTTGACACTGTAGTCATACAGCCTGGCATAAGACTGGCATGCTATAACACTGCCATCTTACCCATCCTCATGCCAACACATGGCCATTCATACTCACATCCATCCACTTATGGATCATCGAACTCACTTACCTCAGCAATGCATGGAAATAGCGTTCATCGGTATGCTCAACAACATGCCATGAGACTAACTAAATGCAAAACATGCCAAGACACTCATCATATCAAAAGTTCAAACATGCTTGCCTGGTTCGGAGTAGTCGGAGCCTAGCTCGGTGAAGTTCGCGGCTCCGTCACCTCCTTCGGTATCTACGGTATAAAGAAAATATATGCGCTATCGTAAATACCACGATGTGCACAAAAAGTATTCCAAATATTTTTCAAATAAATCTGATAAAAAACTAGACAGAATTTTAAAGAGGACAGAAAAAGAATCAATCGAAAATACTTTTCTGTTTAAAAGTTATAAAGGTTTTTGTCCAGGGACTCATCTGTAATGGAACAGAAAGTTTCCAGGGGCTAGCTTATAAAAACAGAAAACGTTCCAGTCTTGAATACGCCAGCCCAGAGAGAAAGCGTATTTTGCCCGAAGGCGTTTTCAGAAAACGATTCGTTTAGAAAGATCTGAGAGGCTGACTGGCGGGTCCCACTCGTCAGGTTTAAACATTCAAACGGGGGACGAAGCTCGTCGGCGCCCGAGAGCCGCGGTGGTCGCCGGCGGCGATCCACGGCGAGGCAGGGAGATCAGAGGGTACCTCCGTGTTCAGGGCGCCCTTCCACGTCGGTTGGTGGTGGTGGTGGCGGTCGGCGAGCACCACGTCGATGGCGAGCCTTGCTCCGGCGGACGGCGGTTCGGGTGGTCGTGGGACTCGTCGGAGAGAGCTGCGAAGATCAAATTGAGGAGGGGGTTAGGCTTTTGGTAGCTAGAGGGAGTAACTGACGGGGTTTGGGCACCGGAGACGGCCTCACCGGAGCGAATCGAGGTGGAGGCCGAGGCGGATCGGGGCGGCCGGAGTTGGGGGAGGAGACCTCCTCGAGGTCCTCCTAGTGGCCTAGCGGGGCTTTGGTGAGGTGTAGTGGTGGTGCGTGCTTGAGGGTGAGTTTGGGAGCCCTTTTTATAGGCGGTCCGAGGCGGTGGCCCTGAACGGGGATCTCCGGTGAAAGTTACAGCGGCGCAGAGCTTGGTCGGGGGTGATTAGGGAGTTGGGCGTCATCGTGGAGGTCCACCAGTTCCATTTAGGTGCTAACCAGGCTTGGATTCGGTGCTTTGGGCGAGCTTGACAGAACGGGGCGGCGCGCGCCCGTCGGCAGCAGGGAGCACGTTCCGTGCTTGCCGGGCCACGGCGACGGTGCCACGGGCATGCGCTGGCATGCATGAGCCATGCGTAGAGCTAGGGAGCAAAGGGCGGCGCGGAACGGCGTTATGCCGCCGTTCTTCTACTTGTCGGCCGCTACGGTGGTTTGGCCGCCGCGAGACACGCCGGCGCGGGCGGCTCAGGGCGCCACCGACACCAGGAAGACGCCAAGCGCGCGTGCGGGGGTGCTCCAGACAGGAGGAAGAGGCGGCGAGGAACGTGCAAAGGGTACTATGGGCATGTGACTGAACTGTGACGAAGATCGACACTGAACTCTGAATCTTTTCTGAATATGAACAGCAACAGTGCACGCCAAGTGTTCGACAGAATGATCTAGGCATGTAGGGATTTTTCCTTGAGCTGATTTTTGGTGGAGTGGCTTCTCATTGCTCCAGTAGGCTGCCTGATTTTTGGTGAAATTTTTGGAGAAGTGTAGATATGAATTTCACCAAATTTGGCAAATCTGGTCCAAACATGCAGGGACTGAATTTTGAAAAATTTGAAAAGAGGAGGAGTGGATCAAGATGGTTCTGGGCTGTGGGTACAAAGGACTATCCAGGAGAGTTGGTTTGAGGTCAAAACTAAAATGCAAAAGGGTACTTGCTTTGAAAATCTCTCAGGCTCCAAATAATTTGCAGAAATGATTTGAGGGGAAAAATAATTAGAATAAAATCCAAAACTTGCTTGGATTAGTAGGGACAGAGAACTTAGGTTGATTACAAGGAGGAGGGGAGGTTTTGGAGGGGTTTTACCACATGGGCAAAATACAAAGTCATGGGTGGTTTCCAAGATATGAAAATCCCAAATTTTCATAGAGTTTCTTTTTAAAAGAAAAAGATTAAACTCCAAAAATAATTTGAGAGGGAACCAACAGAGAAGAAGGTTCAAAAGATCAAACACCATAGTTTGAAGAAAAATAAAATCCTTGCCAAAGAAAAGGAAGTTTTTAAGAGGAAGGATTTCTGGAAAAGAAATTTTAAATGCCCTCTTAAAAAAATCCAACAAAGTTTTTGATGAAAACCAATTAAAATTTTTGGAGTGTCACAGGATCGTGGATCAAGTGCCCTAACCTTGGATCTTTTCGTCCGCGGTCGCGAGTCGTGCGATCGCCTCCCCTGTCGCCTCCGTCATTTCCGCCTCACTCTGTGCTTTTTGAATATAGTATGCTTGAAGTATGCCATGTTATTTTGAGAAGACATAATTGCTTAGTTAGTATGCTTGAAGTAGTATTATTTTCATGTCAATATTAAACTTTTATCTTGAATCTTTTGGAACTAAACATTCATGCCACGATAAAGAGAATTACTTTGAAAATTATGCCAGGTAGCATTCCACATCAAAAATTCTGTTTTTATCATTTACCTACTTGAGGATGAGCAGGAATTAAGCTTGGGGATGCTTGATACGTCTCCAATGTATCTATAATTTTTGATTGTTCCATGCTATTATATTATCTGTTTTGGGTGTTTAATGGGCTTTATTATTCTCTTCTATATTATTTTTGGGACTAACCTATTAACCGAAGGCCCAGTGCAAATTGCTGGCTTTTGCCTATTTCAGTGTTTCGCAGAAAAGGAATATCAAACGGAATCCAAATGGAATGAAACCTTCGCGAGGATTGTTTTTGGAACAAACGTGATCCAGGAGACTTGGAGTGGACGTCAAGAAAGCAGTGAAGAAGCCATAAGGCAGGAGGGCACGCCCAGGGGGGCCAAGTGCACCCCCACCCTCGCGGGCCCCTCGCAGCTCCACCGACCTACTTCTTTCGCCTATATATACTCTTATAACCTAAAAACATTCAGGAGCGCCACGAGACCCTATTTCCACCACCGCAACCTTCTGTACCCATGAGATCCCATCTTGGGGCCTTTTCCGACGCTCCACCGGAGGGGGAATTTATCACGGAGGGCTTCTACATAAACACCATAGACTCTTCAATGATGTGTGAGTAGTTTACCAGAGACCTTTGGGTCCATAGTTGTTAGCTAGATGGCTTCATCTCTCTCTTTGGATCTCAATACAAAGTTCTCCTCGATTCTCTTGGAGATCTACTCGATGTAATTCTTTTTGCGGTGTGTTTATCGAGATCCGATGAACTGTGGGTTTATGATCAAGAATATCTATGAACAATATTTGATTCTTCTCTGAAATCTTATATGCATGATTTACAAATCTTTGCAAGCCACTTCGAATTTTCAGTTTGGTTTGGCCTACTAGATTGATCTTTCTTGCAATGGGAGAAGTGCTTAGCTTTGGGTTCAATCTTGCGGTGCTCGATCCTAGTGATAGAAAGGGAAACGACACGTATTGTATTGTTGCCATCGAGGATAAAAAGATGGGGTTTAAATCATATTGCTTGAGTTTATTCCTCTACATCATGTCATCTTGCCTAAGGCGTTACTCTGTTCTTATGAACTTAATAATCTAGATGCATGATAGATAGCGGTCGATGTGTGGAGTAATAGTAGTCGATGCAGAATCGTTTTGGTCTACTTGTCACGGACGTGATGCCTATATACATAATCATGCCTAGGTATTCTCATAACTATGCGCTTTTCTATCAATTGCTCGATAGTAATTTGTTCACCCATCATAGATTATGCTATCTTGAGAGAAGCCACTAGTGAAACCGATGGCCCTCGGGTCTATTTTCGATCATATTATTCTCCCGTCAACTAGCTATTTCTGTCGCCGTTTGTTTTGCAATCTTTACTTTTCAATCTATAAAACAAAAATACCCAAATATTTATCTTATTATCTTTATCAGATCTCACTTTTTGCGAGTGTCTGTGAAAGGACTGACAACCCCTTTATCGTGTCGGTTGTAAGGTTCTTGATTTTTTGTGTAGGTATGAGGGATTTGCGTGTAGTCTCCTACTGGATTGGTACCTTGGTTCTCAAAAATTGAGGGAAATACTTACACTACTTTGCTGCATCACCCTTTCCTCTTCAAGGGAAAACCAATGCATGATCAAGAGGTAGCATTCATCCAACCCTCCACCGGCTACTTTTCAACCAGCCCTCCATGGGGTCCTGTTCATCCAGCCCGCCACGGGGTCCTGTTCATCCACCCCCAAGCGACTCGATCGGGGTCCTATTCATCCAGCGGCAACGGCATCTACTACCACGGGGTCCTATTCATCCAACCCCCCACCGGGAACTGTTCATCCACCCCCCCCCCCAACAACGCTCACTGTTCGTCAAGGGAAGGAGGCAGTAGGGTTCAATCGGCTTTAGTTAGCAGCACCAGCGAAGGAATCACTCGGGTTCAGTTAACAGCAAGGGATCGATCGTTCAGGTTCAGTAACATATCCAGTGCAATCGCTCGAGTTCAGTTATAGTCTAACGCCTTGCTCGGGTTCAGTTAGAGCGCAACGCCTCGCACACATGCACGTATGTACGAGAGAAACGCGCATTTCTCAGCCCCCGACCACGCACCATAACCGGGAACTCTCCCAATATTTTCCTTGCCCTCGCTTCTACCACGGTTTTTTCCATCATGGACGGCCCAAAGAATGTCATACAACTGCGTCTCTGGCCCGCCCAAGACTAAAAGCCCATTTTTGTCATGATTTTTTGTCATATAAGTAGGAGCCCACCACATCTATGATGATACCAGGTTTTGTCACAATTATCATCATAGAAGTGTCATAAGCATGATAGAAAAAAATTTGTTTGGCCCAAAATGTCACGGATGTCTCTTTTTTTGTAGTGCCTAACACAAACAGTTTTCAGGAGAAGGCCGTGTGTGATTGTTCATTGATCCAACACGATTTATTCCTAGAAACTGTGTGTGTTATTGAATGCATCACACACAGTGTTTTCTCGATAACCGTTTGCAATAGAAAAACCCAATTAGCTAGCTAATTATTCGATTATTAATAATCCATTTATTAATCTAATTGACATTTTGTATTAAGCACACAATATATTTCATTTTCATAACTGAGATACATCAGAGTACAACATCATATAGCTTTAGCACTCAGCTACCCCATTGCACAACTACACCAGCACCAAGTTTCACATGCAACATCTATAACCTTTCGAAATTAGCATCATAGATGGTACATAGACAGATGTATGTCATCTCGAAAACTGCTGAAGCAGAAGGCAAATATTGAGCCTTCATTGATGTTGAAGGTCTTTGTAACTTTAGGCTAGTGCCTGTGGATGATTGATTGTCCATCCTTCGTCCTCTTTAGGAACACTTCAATATTGAACCGTGGGTGTTGTATGAATACCTTCCTCGCCTCCTGACCATACATGTGGTTTGAGAGGTAATCATCTGTGAACTGCTTAGGAAACGCCTGAAAACAAGGATGTGCATAAATATCTTCTCTATATTGGAAATGGGGCACAGGAATAAAAAAGGAAAGGTATAATAGTTAGTACCATCATGTAGTGAACTGATGTCTTGTTCATTATGCAGACAAAGATCTTGTTGTTTTTTGTCGTTAATTTCTTTATCCTACCAATCTTTATGAGTTTCTTGACTTGACTGATATTCATGGACAACTTATTTCCCCATATGCAAAAAGGGTCGAACAGTGGGTCAAAACCTCTGACAGCAGGACCTACATGTGCAAGACCAAATTGTTAAAAACCTAAATATTTGAAAGGTTCCTGCAATTGCACACTAATGTGCTATTAGACAATGAACCATGAACGTGCTAACCTTGATTGTAAACCTCAGTGCTTCCCATTGTTTCCCTACAACACATATAAGGTAGTTAGTCATCAGGTTAAGTAAGGGTTCGCATGCTATCAGTAAAATATGTTGATGAAAAATAAGCACATTGCATATTCATCAGAGTGATTCAAGCCACATGGAAAACCCATTTATCCAAACCATGCATGATTAAGAACTAGGAAATATAGCACTTATATATGTTTCTCGTGTATTAAATGCATGACAAATTGGACATAGCATTGCAGAATTGAACCAAGCAGTTAACTAAACACCACAACAAATGAACCAAAAATTAACTGAGGACCACATTGCACAATATCACATACTCCTAATAGAAGATCACACAGTTAACAAAACCAAGCATGCTTAATAACTTGGAAATCTAGCAATTGTATTTGTTTCTCATGTATTTAGTACAGCCAAATTCAATTTATTCCTCACATGGTATACAATAACAGAATGTAGCCACAACAATTGAACATCGCATTGCAGAATTGAACCAAACAAAATAGTTAACTAAACAACACAACAAACAGTGGCAAATCTAGCATGACATTGAAGGGTAGGCTTAAACAAAAAGTTCCTAAGTCTAATTAGCAAATGCGTTGCAATTATTGCATGTAAACCATCAGAATATACTTGTAAAGTGGTATGTTTAGCTTAAATAGGATTTTGGAGGGTAGGCTTAAGCCTATTGAAGCCTCCCTAGTGGAATCACCACTGACAACAAATGAACCAAACGTTAACTGAGCATCACATTGCACAATATAGCATACTCCTAATAGAAGATCAGATAGTTAACTAAACCAAGCATGCTTAACAACTTGGAAATATAGCAATTGTATTTGTTTCTCGTGTATTTAGTACAATCAAATTCAATTTATTTCTCACATGGTATAAAATAACAGAATGCACCCACAACAATTGAATATAGCATTGCAGAATTGAACAAAACAGCCAACCGCCTCGCATCGTCGGCGTGCGAGGTGTCGACAGTGGCCTCGACGGCGAGGTGCTCCTCCAAGATCTGGGGTCGACATGAATGACAACCATCGCGACCTGATCTGTGCGTGTGGCCGTGATTTTCTTCTCTGCTGCCAAATGCTCCTTGAGATCCAGGCTATACTACGTGCACCATGGCTTAGGGCAGCGCTTATTTGGTGGAGGGGTTGGTGATTTGGATGGAAGGTGTCGCGCCGGCGGTCGGGGCATGTGGGATGTGGAAGGAGGAGGAGGATGGGGGTCGGGTGTGGAATACCTACCTGGATAGGCGAGGGCGAGCAGCGTGAAGGAGGGTCGCGGGCGAGGAGGTGGCGATGCAAGCAAGGAGTTAAGGTTTCAACTTGGAAAGGAAGGCGAAAACAGGGGAAATGGGGCTTTTGGCAAGGGGGGGGCGGGGAGGTAGATATTTCCTCGGAAGCCGAAATTTTGGAATCGCTTTAGCGAAAAAACTGGCGCGCAAAGTGTCATCAGACACGGTCCCTTATTCAGAACTGTGTACGATATGTGAACATCACAAACAATTCAGATAGCTTAACCCGTGTGTGATGAGTTTGAGCGTCAAAAATTTTAGTTCGAATTTCCCTGGTTACAGTGGTCATCTACGTCGTTGCATAATTTGGGTACACAAAGGAGACTACAGCACACCCACACTTCTTAATCGACCAAGTTCAGCAATTAAATAGAGCTAGCTAAGCTAAACATTACTCTAACAAATTAAAGACTGGCGCTCTTAATTAAACAAATCAAAGAGTACTACTTCGGCTAGTGCTCGTCGATCTCCGCCGCCGCCTCCATGTCCAGCTCGCGCCCGATGGTCTCCTGGGGAAGGGCTCCATGGCATCAATTGCACCATACTCGGCAAGCATCTCGCCATCCGCGTCGGGCTCTGTCATGGCAAGGTATGCCTCTTAGGACGGCTGCTTGAACTCTCTCGGTGATTTCCAACTCTTCGGCCATGGGTTGCCGACCATTATCGGAGAAGCTTCATTCAATTTGTGTAGTGACCACCGCGAGCTGGGCATGGACGGCCTCGACATGGTGTTGGGCGGCCTCCATCAAGGCTAAGGCCGCCGCTACGGAACGAACAGTTGTTGTGCCGCTCTCGTCAGTTGCTATCCCTGAGGCATATGTTGTTGACACCGCCTGAGAAGCAACAGCGGCTGTTTGGGCTGCCTTGGCCACCCGGACGCAGATTGCGGTCGCCCTCACGAAGCTTATCAGCATGCGTCTGGCGGCTGCGGCTGTGCTCTCGCCGGAATTGCCCTCACGACGCGGGTCCACATCCCCATCTTTCACCAGCAACGAATGAACAACGAAATGATATTTGAGGAGCGGGCTAGTGTGCTTGACTCTCCGATGGTGCTCCAAGATATTTTGTGCTGCATCTCACACGGTTGGTGATAATAAACTATGTGTGATCTACTTGATTTTTCGTCTTGATTTGAATTACGTAATGGGGTCACAAGTGCAAAGGATGATTTTTGAATTGCTAGAACTATTATGTGAAGTGAACATGCAACTATAGGTGTGTCGTCAAAAAATTGGAATTATTCAGGGTTCGTTTGGACATTTTTATACATTAACTAGGTTTTGTAGGCATTTCAGGTGCATAATTCAAATTTGAATTACATGCACATGCTCCAGTGCATATAAACGGTTTGAAAAAGCAAATATGTGTCCTTGGTTGCATGCTTAGGTCCCATGCAAGAAATGGGAATGAATGTCATGCACCCTGCCACCATCACTCGGGCCCAAAAATTGAGATACCTGGTTTTTAAATTCTAGTAAATCCAAAATTCGTCTGAAATTCATGAAACTTGGCATGCTATCATGGAACGACATCAACATGTCGTGGTAACATTTTTGTCCCATTTGGGGCAGGTTTGGGTATAAGCTTCTCCCAAATGAGAGCTTCTCACAACAAGCGTGATGGTTTCGGTAGGGAACGTGCCACCTTTGGGGACGAAACGATATCCGATGCCTCTTATTGCTTTAAAAAAAATTATACTGTCAACATAGAACAACAGGAGTGTTGTGTTTAATTTTGAAATTTTTCAGGGTTCATTTGGACACTTTTATACATCAACAGGGTTTTCCAGGCATTTTATGTGCATAATTCATATTTGAACTACATGCACATGCTCCAGTGCATATAAATTGTTTGAAAAATCAAATTGGTGTCCTTCGGTGCATGCTTAGGACCCATGCAAGAAATGGGAATGAATTTCAAACACCCTGCCACCGTCACTCGGCCGCAAACATTGAGATACTTGGTTTTAAAATTCTAGTAAATCCAAAACTTTTCTGAAATTCATGAAACTTGGCATGCTATCATGGAGCGGCATCAACATGCATGGTAAAAAAATTGTCCCATTTGGGGCAGGTTTGGGTATAAGCTTCTTACAATCGAGAGCTTCTCACAACAAGCGTGATGGTTTCGGTAGGGAACGTGCCACCTTTGGGGACGAAACGATATTCGTTGGCCCTTATTGCTTTCAAAAAATTTCTAGTGTCAACATAGAAGAACAGGAGTGTTGTGTTTAATTTTGGAATTTTTCGGGGTTCGTTTGGACATTTTTATACATTGGCTGGGTTTTCTAGGCATTTCAGGTGCATAATTCAAAATTGAACTACGTGCACATGCTCTAGTGCATATAAATTGGTTGAAAAATCAAATTTGTGTCCTTCGGTGCATGCTTAGGTCCCATGCAAGAAATGGGAATGAATTTCAAACACCCTGCCACCGTCACTTGGCCTCAAACATAGAGATACTTGGTTTTTAAATTCTAGTAAATCCAAAACTCGTCTGAAATTCATGAAACTTGGCATGCTATCATGGAGCGGCATCAACATGCCATGGTAAAAAAACTGTCCCATTTGGGGCAGGTTTGGGTATAAGCTTCTCACAGACCAGAGTTTCCCACAACAAGCATGATGGTTCGGTAGGGAACGTGCCACCTTTGGGGATGAAACAATATCCGTTGCCTCTTATTGCTTTAAGAAAATTTCTAGCGTCAACATAGAACAACATGAGTGTCGTGTTTAATTTTGGAATTTTTAGGGGTTCGTTTGTATATGTATACATTAACTGGGTTTTCCAGACATTTCAGGTGCATAATTCAAATTTGAACTAGATGGACATGCTCCAGTGCATATAAACTGGTTGAAAAATCAAAGACGTGTCCTTGCTTGCATGATTAGGTCCCATGCAAGAATGGGAATGAATTTCAAACACCCTGCCACCGTCACTTGGCCGCAAACATTGAGATACTTGGTTTTTAAATTCTAGTAAATCCAAAACACGTCTGAAATTCATGAAACTTGGCATGCTATCATGGAGCGGCATCAACATGCCATGGTAAAAAAATTGTCCCATTTGGGGCAGGTTTGGGTATAAGCTTCTCATAAACCAGAGCTTCTCACAACAAGCATGATGGTCTCGGTAGGGAACGTGCCACCTTTGGGGACAAAACGATATCCGCTGCCTCTTATTGCTTTCAAAACTTTTCTAGTGTCAGCATAGAACAAGGGGGGTGTTGTGTGTAATTTTGGAAATTTGCGGGGTTAGTTTGGACATTTTTATACATTAACTGGGTTTTCTAAGCATTTCAGATGCATAATTCCAATTTGAAGTACATGCACATGCTCCAGTGCATATAAACTGGTTGAAAAATCAAATTTGTGTCCTTGGTTGCATGCTTATTAGGTCCCATGCAAGAAATGGGAATGAATTTCAAACACCCTGCCACTGTCACTCGGCCGCAAACATTGAGATACCTGGTTTTTAAATTCTAGTAAATCCAAAAGTCGTCTGAAATTCATGAAACTTGGCATGCTATCATGGAGCGGCATCAACATGTCGTTGTAGAAATTTGTCCCATTTGGGGCAGGTTTGGGCATAAGCTTCTCACAAACTAGAGCTTCTCACAACAAGCGTGATGGTTTCGGTAGGGAACGTGCCACCTTTGGGGATGAAATTATATCCATTGCCTCTTATTGGTCTCAAAATTTTTCTAGTGTCAACATAGAACAACACGAGTGTTGTGTTTAATTTTGGAATATTTCGGGGTTTGTTTGGACATTTTTATACATTAACTGGGTTTTCTATTCATTTTGTGTGCATAATTCAAATTGGAACTACATGAACATGCTCCTGTGCATATAAACTGGTTGAAAAATCAAATATGTGTCCTTGCTTGCATGCTTAGGTCCCTTGCAAGAAATGGTAATGAATTTCAAACACCCAGCCACCGTCACTCAGCCACAAACATTGAGATACTTGGTTTTCAAATTCTAGAAAATACAAAACTCGTCTGAAATTCATGAAACTTGGCATGCTATCATGGAGCGGCATCGACATGTCGTGGTAAAAATTTTGTCCCATTTGGGGTAGGTTTGGGTATAAGCTTCTCACAAACCAGAGCTTCTCACAACAAGCATGATGGTTTCGGTAGGGAACGTGCCACCTTTGTTTTTAAATTCTAGTAAATCCAAAACTCATCTGAAATTCATGAAACTTGGCATGCTATAATGGAATGGCACCCGACATGCTGTGGTATTTTTCGTGTCCATTTTGAGAGAAGGCGCACTTGAATAACAGCCAACAAAGGCATTTCGAAACAAATAGTTACCGTTATAACATCTCAAACTTTTTGTATAATTTAAAATGTGTGCGTTCTGTTAACCATTCACGTGATTCCACGCCTCACTCTTTTAATGGCTAGGAGGTGCCATGCAGACAGGTGCTTGAGTTCTTGACTAAACGGGAGGCGTGCAAGCTATACTCCAATGTGGAGGCTCACCGGGAAGCGTGTGAGCTGTACACCATGCAGGCTCACTGGGAAGTGAGCCCTTTGACTTGCATGGTCGCCTGCCTTGCTCGCATCCTCTCCATTAATGGTGCCCAAGCCGTAGTTTAATACGGTTTTTAAATATAAAACACTCATCGTAAATGTTTTTAGTTAGAACACCCGTATGCAAAACCGACAACTTCCCCATGAAGCCGAGGGAAAATGTGCCTAGCAGGATTTGTGCAGCTCTTGATCGCAAATGTTTTAGTTAGAACACCCGTATGCAAACCGACAGCTTCCCCAGGAAGCCATGATAAATGTGCCGAGTAGGATTTTTGAAGCTCTTAATCGCAAAAGTTTTATATAGAACACCCGTATGCAAAGTGAGAGCTATGGTCTTCCCCCTTAAGTCGAGGGAAAATTCGTAGCGGAGGATTTGTGCATCCCTTCAATGCAAATGGTTGTTTTGGATGACCCGTGTGCAACCACGTACAAACAATTTGGTAAATTTTGCATCTGTCATATTGGGTATGTTGCCATTTGTCAAACTGGAAAGGTTGACATTTGTTGATCTAGTAACATCGTCATTTGTCAATCCTTGTAACACTGCGATTTGTCAAAATATGCAGCTAAAAATCACTAGCTCTGTCTAACTTTTGCAACTAAAATTCAGTAATTAAGCATAGATTTCATTCATAGATTATGTAGTCCTTCTTAATTTATACAAACAGTTCAACTCGACAGCTGAACTGACCAAACTTTTCGTCAATTGTTGCCAACCACATACTAAAATAGCTAGTTCAACTATATATACTAGCTAATTTTAAGTACGTTGTACAGTTCCACCACACATCAATAGTCAAATGAAGTGAACAAAATAGCCCCTAAATACTACTACTATGGAGGAGCTTTGTGCTACTTCCGGCAGCCTCTCCTCTGCCGAGTGTGCTCAGTAAGAGGTAGAGGAGGAGGAGGAGCCTACCGACGAGCTGGACAAATGCAATACGGTGTGTGTCGCTGCTGCACGTTCAGCAATGCTCGCCAGCTTGAACGCCCACTGCCGCTCCAGACCATCCCTCTCGAAGCGGCCGGACTGCTCATAGATCTCCTTATTCCACGCCTCTGCGTCGATGTGTGATGTGGCCATGGCTGCGGTAAGGCTCTTTGCGTGCTCGACGAGGCACTCCTCCTCTCGCAGGAACTCAATGTAGCGCGCAAGGTAGCTGACGGATGTGCGGGCCTCCACCTCCGCCTCCCTCCTTCGGGCGGTGGTGGCAGAGCGCGTGATGATCTCGGCAGTCGAGGGTGGGCTGGCAGACATGATGGCCACCTCCTTCCTTTGGGCCGCGGTGGCAGACCGGGTGATGGCCGACAGTGGGGTGGCGACCACGATGGCCACCTCCCAACTTCGGGCCGCGGCGGCGGAGCGAGCGATGGCCCTGGCTTTCGACGGTGGTGTGATGGCAACGGCGGGCAACAGCTGCCGAAGGGCAGCGGCGGCAAAGCATGTGGTGGTTGTTCCACGCACACCCAACACAAACGCCATGCGCACTACACTACGCCGGGGACTGAGCCACCGCCGTGGTGTAGCCTCCCAGCTGGAGCTGTCATCTGATGACGGCGGAGTGGCTGAGCGATGACGACGGACCGCTGCCATTGGCGATTGTGGGAGAAGCAGACGAGATAAGCTACATGGAGGGACGGGAAAATGCAACGCAGGACTCACCGGTCGTGAGGGTTTATATAGCAGACCGGTAAAGCATTGGGATTTTAGGGGATTTCACTGAGTCGGGCGGGAAGCTTGCGTGGGAACCTGCGAGGTTGCGTGGGAACGGGCTCACCGATGATTCATTGGCGCCACTTCGAGCCACCACTTGGCCAAAAGAACGCCCTCGCGCGCTGCGCAAGCTTGCACTGTAAGCCGTCTGCGGCAGCGAGGTGAGAAGACATGCGAGAGGAGGACGAAAGGACACATACACATACGTTAATACAAAAAAACATTTGCGATTTAATTACCTACTATACCCCCGTCTTGGTTTATAAGTAGTATTTAACTAATAAAATACGAATGCATGTCACCAAAGATTATATCGTTGGATTCGTATTTGAACATAGTTTCCAGTTATACAATTTTTGTAACATGTATTAACAATTTTTTTGGAATATACCAGCAAGCGTATGCCCGCAACACACACGGCTTATTCCATCACAAACAACTCGGATGGATCAACTGTATGCCACGTATCGCACACGTAACTCTAATCTGATACGTGCTTGATGTCTCCCTCATCGCTCGCACAGTTCATCTTATTTGCGACATATCACTATGTCGTCCTCTGCTCGCGTCCCTCGGCAAGCTCTGCTCGCAGTTTGGCTCCACAGTGCACCATGCTTGCCGTTAGGTGCCGCGGCGCACTCTACTCGCGTCCGTTGGCGCGCTTTGCTCGCGTCCGTCGGTGCGCTCGGCTTGTGGACAACTTTTCCTTGTGTGTTCAACTACTATATAAATATATATGGTTGCTCGTCGTTGAGGCGACCGTGGAGCGCTCTGCTCACATCCCTCCGTGCGCGCTCTACCAGCGGTTGGGCGTGCGCACGATCACGTCGGGGGGGCATATGCATGTGGTTGCGCCGCGCGCATTGCCACGCGATGTAGTTACGTGCAGCATGATGGAGTTACGCGCTGCAAATTATAACTGCCATCAGGGCCTACCGATATTCCTGGCCGTCCGGCTTCCCCTTTAATTCCCGCAGCCAATATAACCTTAGTCTCTTCAACCTTTGGATCATGCCCCACGACACAACAAGCACACCCATGATGACACATAGAGAGGGGATGTCTAGTGGCGCTCCAATGGAGTTAGGCGAGCATAGAGTGGAGACCCACATGAGGGAGACGGATCTCTCGGTGGTGTACACCATCGACCCGGCCATGGTAGACGACTACATCAATAGTGTTGAGCAGTTGCTTGCTCGAGACAAGTACAAGGTGGTCGGCATCGACCTCCAGTACACCGCCGGTCGTCCCGGCATAAATCAGAAGGTTGCCATCACCCATTTATGCGTGTGCCATCATGTCCTCATCTACCACTACTGCATGGCCACAGAGCCTTGCGACCGTTTTAAGAGGTTTGTCAACAACACCGACTACAAGTTCACCATAGTGGAAACCACCAATGATGTAAAAGCGCTTAGTGTTATGGGCTGGTCCTGCAAGAACCTTGTCGAAATCTGTGACCACTACAGGGTCTAGGGCAGCACGAAGAAGGACTCCCTGTTCGAACTCGCCTCGGCCATCATCGACCCCTACTAGGAAAAGATGAAGTAGGACGCCCAGAGAACAAGTCCCCTATCTTGGCAGAGGGCTTGGATGCGGCAAGTAGATGAACCTCGCCCAGGTTCGCGGCTGAGAGCATGTACACATGCTACGAGATGCACAGGCGGATCGTTGACATGAGGAAGTGCCTCATTACCCAAATCGACGAGCCTGGATCAAGCCACAAGCAGAGCAAGCGTCACAAGAAGTAGATGATGATCAGATGATCGTTTATGCTAGTTAATCATGCATGTAATATATAGTTTACTTTATTGGTGTGTGGAAATGTCATGTGTGTAGTAGCCACCTATGTAATTATGCATGTAATAGTTTACTTTGGTGTGTGCAAATGCCATGGTTGTAGTAGCCACCTATGTAAGTGGATGTTTAATTTGGTTATGCAACCATGTCCTTATAAGTGTGTGTGTGTGTGTGTATGTGTGTGTGTGTGTTGTTCTGTATGCAATCCCATCGCACAACACACACGTCTTATTTATTATCGGTCTTCGCACAAATTTCCGATTACAGACTTGTTTGCCGCGTATCACACACATCTTGTTATATTGAACTGTTTATGTTCTCTTGTCTCAACACAAATAGTTCATCCGAGTGAACCACATGTCGTATATCGCACACACCTTGATCTAGCTGACCGTTTCTTTTGTGTTGCCTAATCACAAACAGCTCATTCGAGTGAACCGATGTTGTATATCGCACACGCCTTCATCTGGCTGCCCGTTTATTTTGTTCTGCATCATTGCAAATAGTTCATTGAACTGAACCGTATGCCCTACATCGCACATGCAACTAAAATCTGAACCGTGTTTGATGCATCCTCCATCGCAAACATTTTGCACCTTTTGACAATTCTTTTACACCATCGTTTGCGATTATTGCATCACACACAGTTTCATCGAAGGGTCTCTGATTGTAGTGTCGCGTTAGAAGTATCCTGCAGTAGTGCATCCAAAAGTAAGAGGGTGATTGCAGAACCTGAAGGAGTACAAGCGAAGTCCTTGAAAAAGGTGGAGCTACCGGAGAAATCACATAGCACCCGACGTATATTGGCGATAGAACAAGCGCCGCAAAACCTAGGATATCGTAACTGTGCTGGTCGATGCTTTGCTCTTGTGAGTACCTATTGTCCTATCGATATCCTTACATTCATACTTGGTGGATTATGTGAAATCATTGTGCATTATAGCTTGCTTATTGATGTCTACTACACAACCTTCTTCTTGTAGACGTTGTTGGGCCTCCAACTGCAGAGGTTTGTAGGACAATAGCAAATTACCCTCAACTGGATGACCTAAGGTTTATCAATCCATAGGAGGCGTAGGATGAAGATGGTCTCTCTCAAGCAACCCTGCAACCAAATAACAAAGAGTCTCTTGTGTCCCCAACACACCCAATACAATGGTAAATTGTATAGGTGCACTAGTTCAGCGAAGAGATGGTGATACAAGTGGTATATGGATGGTAGATAAAGGTTTTTGTAATCTGAAAATATAAAAACAGCAAGGTAACTAATGAGAAAAGTGAGCACAAACGGTATTGCAATGCGTTGAAATAAGGCCTAGGATTCATACTTTCGCTATTGCAAGTTCTATCAAAAATAATAACATAATTGGATCACATAACTATCCCTCAACATGCAACAAAGAGTCACTCCGAAGTCACTAATAGCGGAGAACAAACGAAGAGATTATGGTAGGGTACGAAACCACCTCAAAGTTATTCTTTCCAACTAATCCGTTGGGCTATTCCTATAAGTGTCACAAACAGCCCTAGAGTTCATACTAGAATAACACCTTAAGACACAAATCAACCAAAACCCTAATGTCACCTAGGTACTCCAATGTCACCTCAAGTATCCGTGGGTACGATTATGCGATATGCATCACACAATCTCAGATTCATCTATTCAACCAACACATAGAACCTCAAAGAGTGCCCCAAAGTTTCTACCGGAGAATCATGATGAAAATGTGTGCCAACCCCTATCCATAAGTTCATGGGTGGAACCCGCAAGTTGATCACCAAGACATACATCAAGTGAATCACGTGATATCCCATTGTCACCACAGATACGCACGGCAAGACATACATCAAGTGTTCTCAAATCTTTAAAGACTCAATACGATAAGATAACTTCAAAGGGAGAACTCAATCCATTACAAGAGAGTAGAGGGGGAGAAACATCATAAGATCCAACTATAATAGCAAAGCTCGTGATACATCAAGATCGTATCACCTCAAGACACACGAGAGAGAGAGAGAGATCAAACACATAGCTACTGGTACATACCCTCAGCCCCGAGGGAGAACTACTCCATCCTCGTCATGGAGAGCACCGAGATGATGAACATGGCCACCGGAGAAGGATTCCCCCTCCGGCAGGGTGCCGGAATGGGTCTAGATTGGTTTTTGGTGGCTATGGAGGCTTCTGGCGGTGGAACTCGCGATCTATTGTGCTCCCCGATCGTTTTAGGGTATATGGATATATATAGGAGGAAGAAGTATGTCAGGGGAGCCACGAGGGGCCCACGAGGGTGGAGGGCGCGCCCAGGGGGGTGGGCGTGCCCCCCTACCTCGTGGCTTCCTCGAAGCTTCCCTGACGTGGACTCCAAGTCTCCCGGGTTGCTTTCCTTCCAAAAATAAGTACCGTGAAGTTTCAGGTCAATTGGACTCCGTTTGATTTTCCTTTTCTACAATACTCTAAAACAAGGAAAAAACAGAAACTGGCACTGAGCTCTGGGTTAATAGGTTAGTCCCAATAATCATATAAAACAGCATATAAATGCATATAAAACATCCAAGGTTGATAATATAATAGCATGGAACAATCAAAAATTATAGATACGTTGGAGACGTATCAGCATCCCCAAGCTTAATTCCTGCTCATCCTCGAGTAGGTAAATGATAAAAACAGTATTTTTTATGTGGAATGCTACCTAACATATTCATCATGTATTTCTCTTTATTGTAGCAAGCATATTCAGATCCATAAAATTCAAGATAAAAGTTCATATTGACATAAAAATAATAATACTTCAAGCATACTAACTAAGCAATCATGTCTTCTCAAAATAACATGGCCAAAGAAAGTTCATCCCTACAAAATCATGTAGTTTAGTCATGCTCCATTTTCGTCACACAAGAATGCTCTCATCATGCACAACCCCGATGACAAGCCAAGCAATTGTTTCATACTTTAGTAATCTCAAACTTTATAAACCTACACGCAATACATGAGCGCGAGCAATGGATATAGCACTATGGGTGGAATAGAATATGATGATGGGGGTTATGTGGAGAAGACAAAAAGGAGAAAGTCTGACATCAACGAGGATAATCAATGAGCTATGGAGATGCCCATCAATTGATGTCAATGCAAGGAGTAGGGATTGCCATGCAACGGATGCACTAGAGCTATAAATGTATGAAAGCTCAACAAAGGAAACTAAGTGGGTGTGCATCCAACTTGCTTGCTCACGAAGACCTAGGGCACTTGAGGAGGCCCATTGTTGGAATATACAAGCCAAGTTCTATAATGAAAAATTTCCCACTAGTATATTAAAGTGACAAAACAAGAGACTCTCTATCATGAAGATCATGGTGCTACTTTGAAGCACAAGTGTGGTAAAAGGATAGTAGCATTGTCCCTTTTTATTTTTATTTTTTTATTTTTTTATTTGGCCCCCTTTTTTGGCCTTTCTTTTTTTCTTTTTTTGGGACAATGCTCTATTAATGATGATTATCACACTTCTATTTATTTACAACTCAATGATTACAACTCGATACTAGAACAAAGTATGACTCTATATGAATGCCTCCGGCGGTGTACCGGGATATGCAATGAATCAAGAGTGACATGTATGAAAGAATTATGAACGATGGCTTTGCCACAAATACTATGTCAACTACAATATCATGCTAAGCAATATGACAATGATGAATGTGTCATGATAAACAGAATGGTGGAAAGTTGCATGGCAATATATCTTGGAATGGCTATGGAAATGCGATAATAGGTAGGTATGGTGGCTGTTTTGAGGAAGTTATAAGGAGGTTTATGTGTGAAAGAGCGTATCATATCACGGGGTTTGGATGCACCAGCGAAGTTTGCACCAACTCTTAATGTGAGAAAGGGCAATGCATGGTACCGAAGAGTCTAGCAATGATGGAAGGGTGAGAGTGCGTATAATCCATGGACTCAACATTAGTCATAAAGAACTCACATACTTATTGCAAAAATCTACAAGTCATCAAAAACCAAGCATTACGCGCATGCTCCTAGGGGGATAGATTGGTAGGAAAAGACCATCGCTCGTCCCCGACCGCCACTCATAAGGAGGACAATCAAATAACACCTCATGTTTCAAATTTGTTACACAATGTTTGCCATATGTGCATGCTACGGGACTTGCAAACTTCAACAGAAGTATTTATCAAATTCACAACTACTCAACTAGCACAACTTTGATATCACTACCTCCATGTCTCAAAACAATCATCAAGCATCAAACTTCTCTTAGTATTCAATGCACTTTATATGAAAGTTTTTATTATATCCCTCTTGGATGCCCATCATATTAGGACTAGTTTCATAACCAAAGAAAACTACCATGATGTTCTAAAGACTCTCAAAATAATATAAGTGAAGCATGAGAGATCAATTATTTCTTCAAAATAAAACCACCAGCGTGCTCTAAAAAGATATAAGTGAAGCACTAGAGCAAATGACAAACTACTCCGAAAGATATAAGTGAAGATCAATGAGTAGTCGAACAATTATGCAGCTATATGAAGACTCTCTAACATTTAATAATTTCATATCTTGGTATTTTATTCAAACAGCAAGCAAAACAAAATAAAATAAAATGACGCTCCAAGCAAAACACATATCATGTGGCGAATAAAAATATAGCTCCAAGTAAAGTTATCGATGAACGAAGATGAAAGAGGGGATGCCTTCTGGGGCATCCCCAATCTTAGGCTCTTGGTTCTCCTCAAATATTACCTTTGGGTGCCTTGGGAATCCCCAAGCTTATGCTCTTGCCACTCCTTATTCCACAGTTCATCGAATCTTTACCCAAAACTTGAAAACTTCACAACACAAAACTTAACAGAAAACTCGTGAGCTCCGTTAGCGGAAAAAAAACCACTTCAAGGTACTGTAATTAACTAATTATTTATTTATATTGGTGTAATATCTACTTTATTCCAACTTCTCTATGGTTCATACCCTCCGATACTACTCATAGATTCATCAAAATAAGCAAACAACACAGTGAAAACAGAATCTGTCAAAAACAGAACAGTCTGTAGTAATCTAGATGAAACATATATTTCTGGAACCCCAAAAATTCTAAAATAAATTTATGGACCTGAGGAATTTATCTATTAATCATCTGCAAAAATAATTAACTAAATATCACTCTCCAAATAAAAATGGCAGCAATTCTCGTGAGCGCTAAAGTTTCTGTTTTTTACAGCATGATCGCAAAGACTTCACCCAAGTCTTCCCAAAGGTTCTACTTGGAACAAAAACTAATTAAAACATAAAACCACATATAAACAGAGTCTAGATGAATTATTTATTACTAAACAGGAGGAAAAAGCAAGAAACAACAATAAAGTTGGGTTGCCTCCCAACAAGCGCTATCGTTTAACGCCCCTAGCTAGGCATGATGATTTCAATGATGCTCACATAAAAGATAAGAATTGAAATATAAAGAGAGCATCATGAAGAATATGACTAGCATATTTAAGTCTAACCCACTTCCTATGCATAGGGATTTTGTGAGCAAACAACTTATGGGAACAATAATCAACTAGCATAGGAAGGAAAAACAAGCATAACTTCAAAACTTTAAGCACATAGTGAAGAAACTTGATATTATTGCAATTCCTACAAGCATATATTCCTCCCTAATAATAATTTTCAGTAGAATCATGAATGAATTCAAAAATATAACAATCACCTAAAGCATTTTTTTCATGATCTACAAACATAAAAAATTTATTACTCTCCACATAATCAAAATTCTTCTCATTCGGAATAGTGGGAGTATCATAAGAGACTCGAATACTATAAATTGTTTCCACATTAAAAGAGTAATGTTCAGAAAAGGGGTAATCCTAATCATGACAAGTTTTATAAATATAATCATCACTACTTTTTATAGCATAAGTGTCATCACAATAATTATCATAAGTAACAACTTTGTTCTCATCATAATCATTTGAAACCTCTTCCAAGATAGTGGAATCATTACTAAATAAAGTCATGACCTCTCCAAATCCACTTACATAATTATCACAATAACATTAAACATCCTCCAAAATAGTGGGGTCATTACTTCCTAAAGTTGACACTCTTCCAAACCCACTTTCATCAATACAATCATCATAAGTAGGAGGCATGCTATCATCATAATAAATTTGAATATCAAAACTTGGGAGACTACAAATATAATCTTCATTAAATATACCTTCCCCAAGCTTGGGACTAACATTAATTGCAGCAAATATATTCTCAAAAACATCATCTTCATCAAACATAGCATCCCCAAGCTTGGGCCTTTTCATATCATATGCATAATCACTCTCATCATTAATAGTATGGATAGCACCAATAGTATAGCAATTCTCATATTCTTCCAAGCAAGTGCCAAAAAGATTTTCAAGATCATAAGAAGTATCATTATCTTCCACAATTATATTTCATGAGGCACAACAGTAATAGGAGCAGCATTATTTGGGAGAGATATCTTTTTATCTCTCTTCCTTTTTCTTTTCTTCTTCTTCACCACATCATGTGTGGGTTCAATCCTATTTTTGGAGCTCCTTATTAATGAGATTGGTTGAATAGGAGGCTCCTCCTCGTTACCTGATTCATCATAAGAAATAATAGGAGGGTATTGGGAAGTCTCTTACCTTCCATTAGTATTCTCTTCACCTTCTATTTCTTTTCTTTTCTTTATGTAGTTGGCAATATAAGGATTTTCAATACAATTCACCGCACAATACATATAAATTTCCTCTAGATCAAAGCCAAGAAGTTTATCACGGGAAAATACTGGAAGATAGTTAGTTATAAGTTTCATTTATTCGTTACCCATAAGCAAACTAAGTTCATTATGATGTGCAAGAGAAATCAAGTCATCACAATTTTTGGAAACGATTAGATCATGAAAGAATTTGCATCGGATGGTTAAATGACCACGTTCATTGCAAAGCCCACAAGTATGGCTAAGAAAATTTAAATCTTCAGCACAAACATCTAGCCTTTCTTGCAACAATTTAGTTTCTAAGTACTTATGCCTCTTGCAAAATCTATCTTCCCTAATTGGTGTGTACTTGCAAACCCAATGCACTCGAAAAAATTGACATGTTTATGGGACACATTTTCATCATAACTAGTGCAATCATCATTAGTACTATGGATATTCAAGGAGTTCATACTAGCAACATTGCAATCATGCTCATCATTCAAAGATTTAGTGCCAAACATTTTAATGCATTCTTCTTCTAACACTTTGGCACAATTTTCCTTTCCATCATACTCACGAAAGATATTAAAAAGATGAAGCGTACGAGGCAAACTTAATTCCATTTTTTTGTAATTTTCTTTTAGAAACTAAACTAGTGATAAAACAAGAAACTAAAAGACTCGATTGTAAGATCTAAAGATATACCTTCAAGCACTCACCTCCCCGGCAACGGCGTCAGAAAAGAGCTTGATGCCTACTACACAACCTTCTTCTTGTAGACGTTGTTGGGCCTCCAAGTGCAGAGGTTTGTAGGACAGTAGCAAATATCCCTCAAGTGGATGACCTAAGGTTTATCAATCCGTAGGAGGCGTAGGATGAAGATGGTCTCTCTCAAGCAACCCTGCAACGAAATAACTAAGAGTCTCTTGTGTCCCCAACACACCCAATACAATGGTAAATTGTATAGGTGCACTAGTTCAGCGAAGAGATGGTGATACAAGTGGTAGATGGATGGTAGATAAAGGTTTTTGTAATCTGAAAATATAAAAAAAGCAAGGTAACTAATGATAAAAGTGAGCACAAACGGTATTGAAATGCGTTGAAACAAGGACTAGGGTTCATACTTTCGCTAGTGCAAGTTCTCCCAAAAATAATAACATAATTGGATCACATAACTATCCCTCAACATGCAACAAAGAGTCACTCCAAAGTCACTAATAGCGGAGAACAAACGAAGAGATTATGTTAGGGTACGAAACCACCTCAAAGTTATTCTTTCCAATCAATCCGTTGGGCTATTCCTATAAGTGTCACAAACAACCCTAGAGTTCGTACTAGAATAACACCTTAAGACACAAATCAACCCAAACCCTAATGTCACCTAGATACTCCAATGACACCTCAAGTATCCGTGGGTATGATTATACAATATGCATCACACAATCTCAGATTCATCTATTCAACCAACGCATAGAACCTCAAAGAGTGCCCCAAAGTTTCTACCAGAGAATAATGAAGAAAACGTGTGCCAACCCCTATCCATAGGTTCATGGGCGGAACCCGCAAGTTGATCACCAAAACATACATCATGTGAATCACGTGATATCCCATTGTCACCACAGATACGCACGGCAAGACATACATCAAGTGTTCTCAAATATTTAAAGACTCAATCTGATAAGATAACTTTAAAGGGAAAACTCAATCCATTATAAGAGAGTAGAGGGGGAGAAACATCATAAGATCCAACTATAATAGCCCAGCTCGCGATACATCAAGATCGTATCACCTCAAGAACACGAGAGAGAAAGAGAGAGAGAGAGAGAGAGAGAGAGAGAGAGAGAGAGAGAGAGATCAACCACATAGCTACGGGTACATACCCTCAGCCCAGAGGGAGAACTACTCCCTCCTCGTCATGGAGAGCATCGGGATGATGAAGATGGCCATCGGAGAAGGATTCCCCCTCCGGCAGGGTGCCGGAACGGGTCTAGATTGGTTTTTGGTGCCTACGGAGGCTTCTGGCAGCAGAACTCCCGATCTATTGTGCTCCCCGATCGTTTTAGGGTATATGGATATATATATAGGAGGAAGAACTACGTCAGGGGAGCCACGAGGGGCCCACGAGGGTGGAGAGCGCGCCCAGGGGGTTAGGCGCGCCCCTACCTGGTGGCTTCCTCGAAGCTTCCTTGACGTGGACTCCAAGTCTCCCGGGTTGCTTTCCTTCCAAAAATAAGTTCCGTGAAGTTTCAGGTCAATTGGACTCCGTTTGATTTTCCTTTTCTATGATACTCTAAAACAAGGAAAAACAGAAACTGGCACTGGGCTCTGGGTTAATAGGTTAGTCCCAAAAATCGTATAAAATAGCATATAAATGCATATAAAACATCCAAGGTTGACAATATAATAGCATGGAACAATCAAAAATTATAGATACGTTGGAGACGTATCACTTATCCACTGTTCGCTCCAAATTATCAGATCTATATTAATGCTTAAATTAATGTAGAATAAACCCAATGCTTATGAAGAAATTTAGTTCTGCATTGTTCTTGTAAGTATCTGTTGTCCTTCATCATTGTACTTATATTTGTTAGCTAGTTCTTCATGTACACTTTGCAGCTTATTTTCCCTTGTCCTCCATTTTTCTACACATCAGATCTACATTTACGCTTGCCAAAATATTGAATAAAACCAATGTTACTAAAGAAGTTTAGCTCCGCATTGTTCTTGTCAGTGCCTTCTGCCTGTATGTTGTATTTACATTTGTACTCTGCATCTTATGTTAAATAATCGCCATTTGTTCCTATATTTTCACATCTATATTTACTCTTAACAAAATGTAGAATAAAGGCAATACTCTTGAAGAAGAGTGTGCGGTAAACCTCTTGAATTGCCCCCCCATCAATATGGACAAGGCCTTTATAGAGCCTGTCTTCACTACTAATGTAAGTTTGTCCTCCGCGAGCCTTCAAACATTGTTGTGTATATTTGGATAGCTAGGAGTGCAAATGCTGTTTATTTTTGTCGTCTGTGTCAAATTGCTTGTTCAAAGTTTATAAAGTAGAAGTACATAAACATAAGTGTGTCCTTCTCAATTTCAGTCTTTAGTTGTACAATCTAGTTCCTTATTCGTACCATGTAAATTAAACTAAACATAGGAAGTTATCTTCTTTAGCACTATGTGTATGCTTGTGTTCTTGATCTGTAATCCAGTGGTGTGGTGAGACTACCAACAACAGCACAATATCATATCCTGCTATGTCTCAACTATGAACAATGCCATACTATATTAATGTTACTTAAATCGTGTCTCTTTATTTACCAATCTGAAATGGTATAAATTGACAGTACACTCACCAGTCATGCTTATACGTTGTTTAGAACTACATCTATGCTTGTGTTCTTGATCTGTAATCCAGTGGTCTAGTGAAGCTGGCCGCTTCAGCATAATGCCATTTCCTGTCGTCTTAACTATGAACAATGCCTATTATGTTAATGCTATTTTAAACCATGTATGTTTATTTCTGACAAAGAAATGGGGTGAATTGACAGCGCTGATGCTTATACGTGCAAGACCTGTTATCTACCTACTTGTTTCTCTTTCAAGGTGACAACACTACTTCTAGGAAGAACCGCCACAATGATAGTGAGACGAACCCATTGTTTGTCCCTCTAACACATATTCCAGAGGAGAAAGAAACACATCTTGAGGGTAGAGATACAACCACGAAGTCACATCTTGATGTAGTGTCAAACTTACTCAGTGACACAAGCTCGATGAAGTCACTGCCTGAATCTGTTCGACTTCTTCAGTGTGAAATTCAAGCAGAAATACATGCTTCCGCTCAAATCCAACTGGAACTCCAATCTCTATGCAAGATTAACTGTAAGTACATGACGTTTATTGATGCCTTGGTGGATATGATCGCCAAAGAAGCGCGGTCTCATCAGGCTGCTAAGCTGCTTCCACTTCAGCTCCTAGGCCGGGCTAACCTTTCTTGAACTGTATTAAAGTGATGTCGGTTCTGTCTATTATTTTGTCCGCCTGTTAACTTCCACTGGTGGCGACCTACCCAGTTTATGTAATCTGCTCTCTTGTTGCCCTTTATTATCACTGGCGGCGAACTTTGATGCCGAGGGGATGTAATATGCTGTAATTTCTTTGTTGTATAGTCTAGGTTTATTCTTCATCATGATGTTGTAATTTATTTGTTGTTTCTGCTGTCGTTGCTCTGAGAAAAGGTCGTAATATTCGATGGTGCGCAATGAGCCAATAAGTTAGGTTTATAAAATCATAATTTCTGTACTAAAACTGGCCGGTCGCCAATTGCTAGTACGGGCTGAACAGTGGGCCTACAATAATCTTGGGTCATTAGTTTGGTCTAGTCTTAATCTGGCCCACTATTAGTTTTGGGCCTTTAAAAGTCCAAGTAAACTGCTTGCCTTAATTGGGTTAAATAGGCTTTTGAAATGTTTTTGGGCCTTGGTTGATCCAATTACATGACGGGCGGGAAACAGGCCGGATGTATAACGGGCCCAAATTAGGCCCATCACTCTGAAGGGCCTTTAACGGGCCAATAGGCAGTTTGGGCTAGAATGTATCCATGAAGACTACGGGCCGTTAAGAGGCCATAGTAACTATGGACCATAATTAGGCCCAGGTGCAACTAGGGCCTTTAAATGGCCGAAAGTGAAACCGGGCCGAAAGAGACCCATATATAGATAGGGTCGCTGACAGGCCGAAACTAGTGTCGGAGCGAACTTATAAACGGGCCATTAAGAGGCCAAAGAGCAAATCAGGCCGCCAATGGGCCCAATGGCACAATAGCTATTAAAAGGGTCATATCTGTTATGGGCCGTATCTTGGCCCAAGAAATAAAAGTTAGTTAACAGGTCGGATTAGGTGTGGACCGTAATTTGGCCCAAACTATTGCAGGCTGTTAACGGGCCGGATCTGACATGGGCCATAAACTGGGCCTAGAATACTGCAGTCATTTAACGGCCCGTATCTAATGTGGGCTATAATTTGGTCGAGAAAATGTTAGGCTGTTAACGGGCCGGCCCATTAGATCTGACGAAATCTTGTGGGCCTGTTCCTAGGCCGGCTTCTAGACCTATATGGGCCTCTATTGGGCCATCCCACATGTCAACATTTCATTGGCGATTCTTGTAAAATGGACGGTTGACATCTGTCCCAACGCTGAGCCGACACATGGTTCGTTGGTGAATGAGAATTTTACACGTGGAAATTTGCCATTGGTCTGGGCTGTTAATGGGTGATACGTCTCCAACGTATCTATAATTTTTTATGTACTCATGCCATGTTTATAATATTTTTACATGATTTTGGTATGATTTGGTTAGAACTAACCCGGACTGATGTTGTTTTCAACAGAACTACCGTGGTGTTGTTTTTGTGTAGAAATAAAAGTTCTCAGGATGCGCTAAAAATCAGCAGAGATTTTTTCTGGAAAATACAAAAAATACTCGAACGAAGAGTTACCGGAGGGGAGTCCCGTGGGCCCCATGAGGGTAGAGGGCACGCCCACCCCCTAGGGCGCGCCCCTGTGCCTTGTGGACTTCCCGTGCCCCCCTGACTTGATCTCGGCGCCAACCTCTCCTATAATCCCCAAACCTCCAAAAAATAACCTAGATCAGGAGTTCTGCCACCTCAAGCCTCTGTAGCCACCAAAAACCAATCGGGACACCCTGCCGGAGGGGGGGGATCATCACCGGTGCCCATCTTCATCATCTTGGCGCTCTCCATGACGAGGAGGGAGTAGTTCACCCTCGGGGCTGAGGGTATGTACCAGTAGCTATGTGTTTGATCTCTCTCTCTCTCGTGTTCTTGATATGGCATGATCTTGATGTACCGCGAGCTTTGCTATTATAGTTGGATCTTATGATATTTCTCCCCCTCTATCTCGTTGTGATGAATTGAGTTTTCCCTTTGAAGTTATCTTATCGGATTGAGTCTTTAATGATTTGAGAACACTTGGTGTATGTGTTGCATGTGCTTATATGTGGTGACAATGGGATATTCACATGATTCACTTGATGTATGTTTTGGTGATCAACTTGCGAATTCTGTGACCTTGTGAACTTATGCATAGGGTTTGGCACACATTTTCGTCTTGACTCCCCGGCACAAACTTTGGGGCACTCTTTGAAGTTCTCTGTGTTGGTTTGAATAGATGAATCTGAGATTGTGTGATGCATGTCGTATAATCAAACCCATAGATAATTGAGGTGACATTGGAGTATCTAGCTGACATTAGGGTTTTGGTTGATTTATGTATTAAGGCCTTATTTTACTACGAACTCTAGGGCTGTTTGTGACACTTATAGGAATAGCCCAACGGATTGATCGGAAAGAATAACTTTGAGGTGGTTTCGTAGCCTACAATAATCTCTTCGTTTGTTCTCCGCTATTAGTGACTCTGGAGTGACTCTTTGTTGCATGTTGAGGGATTGTATATGATCCAATTATTTTATTATTGTTGAGAGAACTTGCACTAGTGAAAGGATGAACCCTAGGCCTTTTTTGAAGCATTGCAATACCGTTTTTGCTCACTTTTATCATTAGTTACCTTGCTGTTTTTATATTTCAGATTACAAAAACCTATATCTACCATCCAAATTGCACTTGTATCACCATCTCTTCACCGAACTAGTGCACATATACAATTTACCATTGTATTTGGTGTGTTGGGGACACAAGAGACTCTTTGTTATTTGGTTGCAGGGTTGTTTGAGAGAGACCATCTTCATCCTACGCCTCCTACGGATTGATAAACCTTAGGTCATCCACTTGAGGGAAATTTGCTACTGTCCTACAAACCTTAGCACTTGGAGGCCCAACAACGTCTACAAGAAGAAGGTTGTGTAGTAGATATCAACGGGTTATCGGATCCAAACCGGAACCCGATAGTTTAACAGCGACCCGTCACGGTGGATGCCACGTGCCGGTCACCCTTGACGAAAGCACTTCTATGATGCGCGATTTATCGTCATGGAAGTGGACACTTCCATGATGATGATTTTGGTAATGTCATGGAACACTTCTACGACAGCAGATGTATGACTATCTTGATTCTGTCATAAAATCATCATGGATGTACATGGAGGACAAAAAACATGACCTACTGTGACAAACACGTATCATCACAGAAGTGTATTTATTTTGTAGTGTCACGGAGGACGAATTGCTTGTAGAGGGCGGAGTACACTCGGACGATGGTGTGCTGCCGACCTCGTAGAGGGCAACATTCACCTAGGTGTGTTCGGGAGTGGGGCGTTCAGCCAAACGACGGCAAATAATGTGGCAAATGACGACGGCAACCAACTACTCGTCGACGATAGTGGCAGCATCCTCGCGGATGAAAACATGCTTAAGGCCAGTGGCATGAGAGCGACAACCAGCAGTACGGTGACCACCACATGCATGCACTCGAACACAACAGCAACAAGCAGGACGATGGCAACTAGGTGCACACATGAGCATCTCCTAGGAGCTGGGGCCGAACGACGAGGAAAGCATTCCCTAGGAGCTCTCAGTCAAGCACGAGATTTCTTGGGCCTCGGCGTCTCATCTGTCCTTGCTAGTATGGGTTCTTTTCTCCTCTCATGAAATCTGCATGTGCCAATTATGCTAGAGTTGTATGTATGTAATATGTTGCAAGACCTGACCAATAAGCAGTTGTGGCTTAGGATGCCTTTGGAGACTCGTGGGAATGGTAAAATTCATTCAGACTATCATATGAGCGTACCAGACCATCATATGCTGACTATCATTCAGATTATAATGAAGGACAAATGAAGGTCTGGATGTCAAACAAAAAATATTGAATACCGAGTCAAGTAATAGCCAACCAGCAGATATAATAAAATGTCGTCAGACTCCGCTGACTTGACTTCTTTTACCATTCAAATTAGGTAATTATCTCTTGTAGATCAAATCATAATATTTCCCAAGTATCCAAAGGAATGCACATTGAGCCCATACCCAAACTACATATTGTTTCCTAAGTAAAATCCTTTAATATCCCCTTCATATGGCTCGGTCACTGCTAACTTTCCAAGGCTTCTATTAACAGAAGGATTTTTTTCAAGAATATTATACTATGATTTTTCCTCAAGCAACTTTAATACCATAAAACTAGCAAAGGATATCCTTGTTTTCTGGATAGGTCTATCACAGAAATAAGAACATTGTTAGCCAAAAATGACAGCTGCACTTAATTGTTTCCCTGAGTCCTAACTACATTTTTTTATCATAATGATTTTATGTTGTTAGCTTTAGACATTGTTGCATTGGCAATGTGTAATATAGGGGGGTGAGGGCAGTGTGTAATATAGATATACGCATCTGCATCTTTTAGCAAGTATATTCAGCAAGACATGTCCTGAGTTTTATGAAACTAGAATATATTGGTTACTAGCTAACTTACTCTAGCTGTGTGGTTCACCAGAGTTTCATGCCACTTATAGTTTATTATATAATATTAGAGTATCATGTTTTGACAAATGTACCTGCAGCTAGCATCTCACTGATCATTATTTATGACAGGTAGGATGAGTGAAAAGTAAGAAGCAAGTGCACTATATTGTACTACTTTGCCAGTATGCGTGTTCTTACTTCTTAAGATTTGTGTTACATATGAACTGAGATGGCCAAAGACAATATGCTGATAAATTGTTCACTGGTTGTATGCTATGTTTCTCATGCATGGTACAATGTTCTTTTTTATGAAATTAAGTTTGTAACCGTGCCTCTTTTCTATTCTCAACTAGATGTCCTACTTATTGCTGCCATATTTAACTCAACACTACCACAAGCGTTGGTAAGGAGAACAACAAAACTTGAGACTCAAAAGATAGCCATATGTAATTAATAATAACGCATATAATATTTGAATTCATCTTATAGGAAATAAATTGTATAAAATTTTATTAATTTATTCCTACAAAGTGAAGAATCTACCAATCCATTCAAATAGAACTAAAATTATTACCAATGTATCAGTGGATATGAAGATCGTCTTCGGGCTGCTGTACGTGCTGCAAGATACCAGCAAGCTTTGCGCCGCTAGCATAGCCAAAATTTCATGCCGGGATCCTTAAGGAAGGCGACCTTGTTCTTCATCGGATCCAATTTGCGAAGGGATCAAACAAGTTGACGCCAAATGGGGAAGGCTCTTATTGGGTAGTGCGAGTCACCAGACCCGACGCAGTCCGTCTGGAGACCGAAGATGGAACTTCGGTGCAAAAGTCATGGAACATTGAGCATTTCCGAAAGTTCTATCCATGAGGTGCAGGTGCCGGGCCAACCGGCAACGTCTTTTGTACAAGTTTGTTGACAAGACATGTAATCCTTTGTACAAAGGCAGGCGCAGACCTTGTGCGTAATGAAATAAAGCTAAGTATTTCGCAACTCTTGTCAATTTACATGTTAAATTGTGCATGTCGTTGATATGCCTCCAACATACCAGTAATTTTTAATTCGTCCATGCTATTAAAGTATCAACCTTGGATGTTTTATACTCATTTGCTAGCAACTTTATATCATTTTTTGGGACTAACCTATTGACATAGTGCTTAGCACCGGTTGTTGTTTTTTGCTTGTTTTTTCCTTTCCAGAATATCAATACCAAACGAAGTCCAAATGCCAGGAAACTGTTTGAAGATTTATTTCTGGACAAAAGACACCCAGGAAGCCAAAGAAGTGCACGGGAGGAGGCCCATGGGTCCCACTAGGCACCAGGGCGCGCTAGAAGGCCCACGCACACCCTGGTGGATAGTAGGCACCACGGGAAGCTTCTCCACCACCATCCACCTCTATAAATACTCTAAAATCCCAAAAACCCTAGGGGAGTTGATGAAACACTTTTCTAGCCGCCGCAAGCTCCAGAACCACGAGATCCTATCTAGAGGCCTTTTCGGCACTCTGCCGGAAGGGGCAATGATCACGGAAGGGTTCTTCATCATCCTTGTTGCCCCTCCAATGATGCGTGCGTAGTTTATCATATACCTACGGGTCCGTAGGTAGTAGCTAGATGGAATTTTGATCTTCAATACAATGTTCTCAATATTCTTGGAGATCTATTTGATGTACTAACTTTTTGCGGTGTGTTTATTGGGATCCGATGAATTGTGAGTTTATGATCAGATCTATCCATGAATATTATTTGAGTCTTTGTTGAACTCTTTTACGCATGATCTTTATAGCATGTATTTCTTCTCTGAAACATTGGTTTGGTTTGGCCAACTAGATTGATTTTTCTTGCCATGGGAAGAGGTTCTTTGTGATGGGTTTGATCTTGCAGTGCTCAATATCAGTGATAGAAAGAGACATGACACACATGTATCATTGCTATTAAGGATAACAAGATGGGATCTATTCCTACATGAATAGATATTGTCATCATTCTTATTGCATTACGCCATTTTTCCATGAACTTAATACACTAGATGCATGCTGGATAGTGGTTGATGTGTGGAGTAATTGTAGTAGATGCAGGAAGGAGTCAGTCTACTAATCTTGGACGTGATGCCTATATACATCACTACTGCAGGATGCTGCTAACGCGACACATCGATCAGAGATCCTTCAAGAAACTGTGTGTGATGCCATAATCGCAAAAGGTGCTGTATGAAAACCGTCAGAAATGTATAAAACGTTTGTGATGACAGATGCATCAAACACGGTTCAGGTTTTAGTTGCGTGTGCGATGAAGGGCATACGGTTCAGTTCAATTAACTGTTTGCGATGAGGAGGAACAAAGGAAACGGGCAGCCAGATGAAGGCGTGTGCGATACACAACATACGGTTCACTCAGATGAAGTGTTTGTGATTAGGCAACAAAAAAGAAATGGTCAGCCAGATGAAGGTGTGTGCGATATACAGCATACGGTTCACTCGGATGAACTGTTTGTGATTAGGCAACACAAAAGAAATGGTCAGCCAGATCAAGGTGTGTGGGATATATGGCATGCGGTTCACTCGGATGAACTGTTTGCATTGACACAAGAGTACAGAAACGGTTCAACTTAACAAGACGTGTGTGTCGTGTGATGGGATTGCATGCAGTTCACTCGGCCCTTGTCGTCAGTGTGTGACCACTGTGGCAACCATTCGCTCCCTAGGCGCCTCTTCGTGTACCATGGCAACCGTCCACCGACTCTTCGCCTTTCCCTCTCGATCTGGAACTACTGCCGCACGCTAGCTCTTCCTCCCTCCTCCATTTTCCTTCGCCCTTCCTTCTACCATTGTTTGATCTTCTTCTCCATGGAGCGAACAAGCCGGAAATGACCCCGTTATTCTTGCCCTGATCTGAATGATGATGCGGTGGAGGAACTCATTGATCAGTGCGACGGTTTCGTTCAAGACCATTCGTGACTCAACTAATAACATCATTACAAGGAACCCAAGGGTTCAAGAGCGGTTTGATCTCCCCTATCTTCTTCGTCGTGACCCTGCTGACCGGCGCAGGGACGAGGGAAGCCTCGCCTTGTGTAAGTTGATGCCGCTTGATAATGATACATATGATGTTAAGATGCCATCGCATGAGGGCAAGGCTTGGGCAGGCGCAAATAGAGATTGGGTTGTTTATATTGGGTACAACTGCGAGTGGGAACTTGTGCATGTGTACACCCGTCACAGGGTTCCACTTCGAAAAATCTTAGACAACTGCCCAGAGGTTGAGTACACCGGTATTCTACGTGAGTTCAAATACGATCATGCTGACTGTCGTCTATGGAAGATAGCAATTTGTCGAGTTCCCAACCGCTCTTGGGGTTATAGGAATGCTTATGTTGTCGCTATATTCGACGAGCTTGTTGTCGTCCTTCACGGTTCGACTCGATGGATATTGCTCAAAAATCAGTTTTGATACACGAATGAGTACTGTGATGCAATTCAATACGAGGATCTTGTGTTTGCTGCCACCACTTGTGGCACTGTTTTTGCATGGAATCCTCATGATTTCAGTACGTTTGTCTTCCCCGTAATTATAATTGTTTCATCCACATGCATGCGGGTTAGCTAGTTTCCCTCTACTAATTAACCTTCTTGTGTTTCCAAGGTCTTGTGAACATTCGACCACCTATACTTGAAAATTTTATTCACGAACATGAGGACGAGCAGGACCCATATACTCAGTGGCACCTGGCAACTTATTCCGATGGATCACCTCTTCTTGTCTTTATACGGGGCATTGCTGATGTTACTAAGGAAGCAGGTGTTGCCTCGTATGGTTGTACTCTCTGAACCTATTCCAACATCCGTTGTAGGGTATTCGGGATGGATACTAGTGTACTAGCGCCAACACCTTCTCCCTGGTTCAGTATTGAATGTCTTGGAGGAAACTCGCTCTTCCTTGGACAAAACTATCCAATGATGGTGGAAGGTGATCCAATTGTTGTTGACACAACGTTACTACCATTTATGAGAAGAAACTGTATCTATACCTCAGACATTACTATGCTTCCCTACCGCCCCAATATCAGTATAGAAATAGGCTGCTTCAGCCTGGATGATCAGTCCTGCGTTGGTCCCGAGATTGACAGTAGCTCGCCCTTCCAGGAGAAACACTTCTGGTTCAAAGCAAGTGTTTCCAACACCGACGAGTGGTTGATCTGAACTTCATTTCATCGCTTTGTTATTTGTTGTGTGGGAAAAACTTTAATAGAATGTTTTGTTGGAAATGATTTATAATCCAACGTTTACCCTTGTTGTAGTTGTGGGTTGATGACTTGTTGTATGTAATCAATGGTACATTTGCATATGCGTCCATGAACTCACGCCTGCTAGTGGTGTCCATATGAACAGTGCTAGTGATTTTAGTTGCAAAAATTAGATAGTGCTAGTGATTTGTAGCTACATATATTGACAAATCGCAGTGTTACAAGGTTGACATATGGCAATGTTACTAGATAAAAAATGTCAATCTTTCCAGTTTGAGAAATGGAAACATACCCAAAATGATAGGTATGCAAATCTTACCCAATTGTTTGGACGTGGTTGCACACGGGTCATGCAAAACAATCGTTTGCATTGAAGGGATGCAGAAATCCAGCTCATCACATTTTCCCTTGGCTTCCTGGGGAAGCTGTCGGTTTGCATACGGGTGTTCTAATTAAAACGTTTGTGATGAGGGTTTTATATTTAAAAACCGTTGATGTTTTTTTCAAAATAAAATCATTTGATAAGTCTGTACATTAACAGAGAAAAAGGCAAGTTCATTCAAACCATATCTTTCATTCAGTCACACTGCGAATTTATATTCATATGATCGAGAATTTGAGATACAATATTAAACCCCAAAAAAACTATTTCCAGCGGCGGCGCAGGTGGCGTGCCGCGCCGTCGTTGTCATTGTCGTCCTCCAGGACGCCGTTGTTGAAGTCTTCAAGGTAGTACAAAATGTTCTTCACTTGTAAATAAAACATCATGTCGTCGTGCGATCGATGGGCGGGGCATGGGAGGATGGCAACTGGCACCACTGAGAGGTAGCAGTCAACGACAGCGTCCCATGCGGCTGAGGGGGAGGGCGCACGGGCATGGGCACAGGCACGGGCGCGGAGGGTGCAGCCAAACGCATGGGGACCAGTGCCGCGGTGGGTGGAGGGGCGCGCACGGGCGCGGCGGATGCAGCTAAACGCACGGGGGCCAACGGCACGGTGGGTGGAGGGGCGCGCACGGGCACGGGCATGGGCGTTGGAGCTGGCATGTACACGAACTCGCACGGGTTCGCGGAGACCTCGCTGACGCCCGCGGCTTCCAGCTCTGCGATAGTGCTCGGTGACCAGCCCGTCAATGCTACGGGGATGGTCGCTGGCGTGGGCGCGTGGATGGGAGCTGGGACGGGAGCGGGGGCAGCAACTGCCACGGCCAGCTCGTTCTGGGCCATGTCCATGAGGCCCCATTCCTCCTTATTTTCTATCTCCTCCAGCTCAGAGTCGACTTCACCAAACTTGAATACTAGTGGCAGATGATCATTCTGCGCCATGGCGGTGGAGGTCTGCCGGGGTGGGGGGTGGGGAATGGGAGGCAAATAGTAAGGTCGCCCGTATTAAACAGTAGCTCGGGCGCCATTAATGGAGAGGAAGGTGGGCGGCCATGGAAGTCAAAGGGCTCGCTTCCCAGTGAGTCTGCGCAGCATAAAGCTCGCATGCTTCCCGGTGAGCCTACGCAATAGAGGATAGCTTGCACGCCTCTCGGTCAGCCTGCGCACCGAACTGCGCTCGCACGCCTCCCGTTCAGTCAAGGTCAAGCAGTTGTTTGCACGACACCTCCTACAGCCATTAAAACCAAGACACGTGGCGTCACGTGAATGGTTAACAGAACGCACACGTTTTGAATTATACAAACATTTGAGATATTAAGTGGCAGCTATTTTTTCAAAATGCCTTTGTTGGCTGTCATTATTCGAGTGCGCCTTCTCTCAAAATGGACACGAAAAATACCAGATCATGTTGGGCGCCATTCCGTGATAGCATGCCAAGTTTTATGAATTTCAGACGAGTTTTGGATTTACTAGAATTTAAAAACCAGGCATCTCACTATTTTGTCGGCAATCAACGGTTCCCTGGTGTTTGAAATTCATTCTCATTTATTGCATGGGACCTATGCATGCACTCAAGGACACAGATTTGATTTTTCAACCAATTTATATGCACTGGAGCATGTGCATGTAGTTCAAATTTGAATTATGCACATAAATGCATTGAGAACTCAATTAATGCATAAAATGTCCAAAAGAACCCCGAAAAATCACAAAAATTGACACAACACTCTTGTTGTTCTATGTTGACACGAGAAAAAATTTGGAAGCAATAAGAGGCAGTGGATATCGTTTCGTCCCCAAAGGTGGGACGTTCCCTACCGAAACCATGATGCTTGTTGTGAGAAGCTCTGATTTGTGAGAAGCATATACCCAAACCTGCCCCAAACGGGACAAATTTTTTACCACGGCATGTTGGTGCCGCTCCATGAAAGCACGCCAAGTTTCATGAATTTCAGACGAGTTTTGGATTTACTGGAATTTAAAAACTAGGCATCTCAATGTTTTGCCGGCAATCAACGGTGCCCTGGTGTTTGAAATTCATTCCCATTTCATGCATGGGACCTAAGCATGCACCCAAGGACACAGATTTGATTTTTCAACCAATTTATTTGCACTGGAGCATGTGCATGTAGTTCAAATTTGAATTATGCACATAAATGCATTGAAAACTCAGTTAATGCATAAAAATTTCCAAACGAACCCCCAAAAATCCCAAAAATTGAAACAACACTCCTGTTGTTCTATGTTGACACGAGGAATTTTTTGCAAGCAATAAGAGGTAATGGATATCGTTTCGTCCCCAAAGGTGGGACGTTCCCTACCGAAACCATCATGCTTGTGGTGAGAGGCTCTGGTTTGTGAGAAGCATATACCCGAACCTGCCCCAAATGGGACAATTTTTTTAACACGGCATGTTGATGCTGCTCCATGATAGCATGCCAAGTTTCATGAATTTCAGATGAGTTTTGTATTTACTAAAATTTAAAAACCAGGCATCTCAATGTTTTATCGGCAATCAACAGTGCCCTGGTGTTTGAATTTGATTCCCATCTCTTGCATGGGACCTAGAAATTCATCCAAGGACACATATTAGATTTTTAAACCAACCTTAGTGCATTGGAGCATGTGCTTGTAGTTCAAATTTGAATTATGCACATGAAATGCCTAGAAAACCCAGTTAATGCATAAAAATGTTCGAACGAACCCCGAAAAATCAAAAAAATTGACACAACACTCCTCTATCTTGACAATAGAAAATATTTGAAAGCAATAAAAGGCAATGGATATGGTTTCGTCCCCAAAGGTGGGATGTTCCCTACCAAAACCATCATGCTTGTTGTGAGAAGCTTATATCCGAACCTGCCCCCAACGGGAATTTTTTTTACCATGGCATGTTGATGCCGCTCCATGATAGCATGCCGAGTTTCATCAATTTCAGGCGAGTTTTGGATTTACTAGATTTTAAAAACCAATTTATTTGCACTGGAGCATGTGCATGTAGTTCAAATTTGAATTATGCACATAAATGCATTGAAAACTCAGTTAATGCATAAAAATTTCCAAACGAACCCCCAAAAATCCCAAAAATTGAAACAACACTCCTGTTGTTCTATGTTGACACGAGGAATTTTTTGCAAGCAATAAGAGGTAATGGATATCGTTTCGTCCCCAAAGGTGGGACGTTCCCTACCGAAACCATCATGCTTGTGGTGAGAGGCTCTGGTTTGTGAGAAGCATATACCCGAACCTGCCCCAAATGGGACAAATTTTTTAACACGGCATGTTGATGCTGCTCCATGATAGCATGCCAAGTTTCATGAATTTCAGATGAGTTTTGTATTTACTAAAATTTAAAAACCAGGCATCTCAATGTTTTATCGGCAATCAACAGTGCCCTGGTGTTTGAATTTGATTCCCATCTCTTGCATGGGACCTAGAAATTCATCCAAGGACACATATTAGATTTTTAAACCAACCTTAGTGCATTGGAGCATGTGCTTGTAGTTCAAATTTGAATTATGCACATGAAATGCCTAGAAAACCCAGTTAATGCATAAAAATGTTCGAACGAACCCCGAAAAATCAAAAAAATTGACACAACACTCCTCTATCTTGACAATAGAAAATATTTGAAAGCAATAAAAGGCAATGGATATGGTTTCGTCCCCAAAGGTGGGATGTTCCCTACCAAAACCATCATGCTTGTTGTGAGAAGCTTATATCCGAACCTGCCCCCAACGGGAATTTTTTTTACCATGGCATGTTGATGCCGCTCCATGATAGCATGCCGAGTTTCATCAATTTCAGGCGAGTTTTGGATTTACTAGATTTTAAAAACCAGGCATCTCAATGTTTTGCCGGCAATAAATGGTGCCCTGGTGTTTGAATTTCATTCCCATCTCTTGCATGGGACCAAGGAAACGAACCCCGAAAAATTCCAAGATTGAACACAGCACTCCTGTTGTTCTATGTTGACACTAGCAAATTTTTGAAAGCAATAAGAGGCAACAGATATCGTCCCGGCACGAAAGGTGGTACGTTCCCTATCGAAACCATCATGCTTGTTGTGAGAAGCTCTGGTTTGTGAGAAGCTTATACCCGAACCTACCCCAAATGGGACAGAATTTTCGCCACTGCATGTTGATGCCTCTCCATGATAGCATGCCAAGTTTTATGAATTTTAGACGAGTTTTGGATTTACTAGAATTGAAAAACCAGGCATCTCAACGTTTTGTCGGCAATCAACAGTGCCATGGTGTTTGAATTCCATTCCCATCTCTTGCATGGGACCTAGAAATTCACCCAAGGACACACATGTGATTTTTCAACCAACTTTGGTGCATTGGAGCATGTGCTTGTAGTTCAAATTTTAATTATGCACATAAAATGCCTAGAAAACCCAGTTAATGTATAAAAAAGGACAAACAAACCCCGGAAAATTCCAAGATTGAACACAACACTCCTGTTGTTCTGTATTGATACTAGAAAAAATTTTAAAGCAATAAGAGGCAACAGATATCGTCTCGTCCCCAAAGGTGGTACGTTCCCTATCGAAACCATGATGCTTGTTGTGAGAAGCTCTTATTTGTGAGAACCTTATACCCAAACCTGCCCCAAATGGGACAAAATTTTCACCATGGCATGATGATGTCGCTCCATGATAGCATGCCAAGTTTCATGAATTTCAGACAAGTTTTCTATTTACTAGAATTTACAAATGAGGCATCTCAACATTTTGCCGGCAATCAACAATGACCTGGTGTTTGAAATTCATTTCCACCTCTTGCATGGGACCTACAAATTCACCCAAGGACACACATGTGATTTTTCAACCAACTTTGGTGCATTGGAGCATGTGCTTGTAGTTCAAATTTGAATTATGCACATAAAATGCCTAGAAAACCCAGTTAATGTATAAAAAGGGCAAATGAACCCTGAAAATTCCAAGATTGAACACAACACTCCTGTTGTTCTATGTTGACACTAGAAATTTTTTGAAAGCATTAAGAGGCAGCGGATATCATCTCGTCCCCAAAGGTGGTACGTTCCCTATCGAAACCATCATGCTTGTTGTGAGAAGCTCTGGTTTGTGAGAAGCTTATACCCAAACCTGCCCCAACTAGGATAAAATTTTCACCACGCCATGTTGATGCTACTCCATGATAGCATGCCAGGTTTCATGAATTTCAGACGGGTTTTGGATTTACTAGAATTTAAAAACAAGGTATCTCAACGTTTTCCCGGTAATCAACAGTGCCCTGGTGTTTGAAATTCATTCCCATCTCTTGCATGGGACCTAGAAATTCACCCAAGGACACACATGTTATTTTTCAACCAACTTTAGTGCATTGGAGCATGTGCTTGTAGTTCAAATTTGAATTATGCACATAAAATGCCTAGAAAACCCAGTTAATGTATAAAAAGGCCAAACGAACCCCGAAAAATTCATTCCCATTTCTTCCATGGGACCTAAGCATGCACTGAAGGACACAGATTTGATTTTTCAACCAATTTGTATGCACCGGAGCATGTGCATGTAGTTTAATTTTGAATTGTGCACCTGAAATGGCTAGAAAACCAATTTAATGTATGAAATGTGAAAATGAACCCTGAATAATTCCAATTCTTTTATGACACACATACAGTTCCATGTTCACTACAGATAAAAGGTCTAGCAATTCAAACACCGTCCATTGCCGCTGTGACCCCATTTTGTAATTCAAATCAAGTAGATCCCACACAGTTTATTCTCACCAACCGTGTGAAATGTAGTACAAAATGTCTTGGAGCACCGTCGGTGTATAGTACGCCTATGGCTTATGCGAGAAGGTGCGTCGGCTACAGTCCACAGCCGGCGTGTCAAGCACAGCCTCTGCATCCCTCTCTGCTTTAGTCCCTTGATTCAAATTTTCAGTAGCCTCAGCATTTTACTCCCGCCTCTGCATCCCTCGCAATCTCAAAAATATCTGCTCTCCCTTGATCCAAATTTTCAGTAGCCCTGCCTTGTTACTCCCGCCTAGCCTGCATCATCGTCGTTCACCTGGACCCCTCTCCCCCTCCGTCTGTTTCCTCACTAACGCTCGCCGCCGAACGCACATTGGGGCACAGTGCTCCGTTTGGCTCCGAGCTCACCTGGGCCTCTTCCTCTCCTCTCCGGCGTCATCTACCCCTCCGTGACCTCTTAATCAATGCCTCGTCGTGTTCCTCGCCCCTCCCCGTGACTTCTGCGGCCGGCAGCGCCTCGGCCGGACATGCCCGGTGGCACCCGAGTCGTGCCTCTCGCCTCGGCTATAAGTAGACCTCCCCCGAGCCCTCCGAGCTCACCACCAGCCTCACAACCCTCCTCTGGTCCTCCCCAACCTCTCGCCTGAGCTTCTAGAGCTCTCCCCGACCCCCATGGCCGCCGTGTCCATCGCCAGCCTCCTCCTAAATTCGCAGCGTGTGGAGCTCCTCCCCTCCCCGTTCCACCTCTAGTAGAGCCCTAGAACTCCGTCGGATCTCTGCATCCCCGCCTCGGTCGCCGGAGGCCCGCATTCCCCTGCCCGAACCCAACTGGAGCTACCATTCGCCACGGCCTAAGGCCCATCTGTTCCCAACCTCCTCGGCGTCCGTGTACCACCGGAACGAAGGCAGCGTTCTCTCCCAAGCCCGCTGGTGGTCTCAGCACCCCGAACGGTGGCCGGAGTCGGCCGGGCTCACACTAGCGCCAGCGACCCCTCCTCTGTGCTGCGTGCAAGCGTAGGGGGAAGAAGATGGAGGCGGGAGGAGAGGGCAGAGATGCGGTGGGACCCGCCCGTCAGCCGCACATCGTCCCGGGCCCCATAGCCATGCTAGATAAGTGGGGACGTACTCCAGGGAGTACGCCTTCGCTAACCGAAAGCACATTCTGCTTCTTCTTCGAGCCAAAATACGCTTTCTGTTCTAGAAAATGTATTTCCCGAGAAGGCGCTTGCTGTTTTTCTGGCTGAGGGCTTGTTTGTGATGATTTCATTGCGGATAGGTCCCTGGTAGGAAAACAGCTATAACTTTTCAACCACAACTCCAAATGAGGTGATTCCAAATCCCACTTCTTCGTCTCGTCGAGCCCGTTCTGTTGATATCACTTTCACCATGTCTTAATATTCTGGAAATGACCTTTTTTCCCTTGCATGTAAACAGCCCCTCCGAGAGAGAAATGTTTCCAGCAAATCTTTCCGCGAGCTTCTCGCACTTCTTCCCGGTGATTTCTTCCACCCCAGGCAAGCCACAACCACCATTTGCATGATAGCCATGCTGTAGCATTGGTTTCCAACTTGAATCTTTAATAATTGTATGATTGTTTTGCGACTGCTGTCGTTATGTCAGTTATGTTTATGGATCGGTGATCACTGTCATGCTATGCTTGCACCTTGTTATCATGAACTACTTGTTAGTATTACTTTCATATTGCTATGCTTGATAGTAGTAGATGTTGGGTTGGTCATGTTCTTCGGTGCATGACTAATGTCGGTTACCGAGTACTATTAATATGCATTGTTCCTTTGCTGCTAGTTGATTAAGTGGCTACTCGGTTATGTTATTGATGTGTTCTTGCATGGTACTTATTGTTGATGATAATGGTCCTGTTATGCTATGAGTAGTGTTGTACTGGTAATATTCATGCTTGTCATTATGCCATGCTCAGTTGGAGATGATTCATTGTTAATATGGTGGATAGTTATGTTGCACCCATGCTTATGTTGATATCATACACATGCATTGTAATTGCATCATGTTATTTTATCATGGCTCAGCATATTGCATTCAAGTTTAACCTGATTAAATTGAACTTGAACAACTGTTGGTTGAGTCATGTTGCCACCATATCGATCTGACCAGTGCAACCACGTTTACCTTTATGGGAAGGTCCTAACTGGGTCTATTGTCGTGCCTCTCGCCGGTGCCTCCAGTGAGGGAAGGTTATGGGCGCGCGCTACCCTGATCAGGTAGGCGGACATAAGCCTTGTGTGCCCGTTATTGTTGTATGGATCCTTGTCCCTGTGTGGGACCATTTTGCCATGATGGTGGCCATTGGTGTCTATGGTAGACACGGGGCCACCCAGGACTAGCCCAGTGGGGAGTGAGTCAGAGTGGCCAGGAGAGTGTCATGGCCGTAGGACGGTTTTGTCGGAACACCGTTGGTCCACCCGAATGGGAGTGCGAGGACATGGGTTCCGTAGTGTGGGTATAGTGTACTAACCTCTGCATAGTGTATATTAAATCTATCGATAGCCGTGCCCGCGGATAAGGCCCCAGTTCGTGTCGGTCACACTGTGAGTCAACAGTAATAATAATAATGTGCTTAATAACAACCCCGGTTCGTTAAGGAGATAAGTTTGTTGTGATCACCGGAAGGATCATCGTTTGAGACCAAGTGTTGGTCATGGTTGTGATCGCCGGAAAGATCATCATTTGTGACCAAGTGTTGGTCATGGTTGTGATCGCTGGAAAGATCACAGTTTGGTTACAAGGTAATCCGTTGAGCCCAGAGTGGTTCCGTTTGTGATCTGTGAATGATCACATGGTATCGAGGATACCGAGTTGTTGGATATTCATGATGTTGTGCAAGAATCGTGGGTAAAGATCAAGCTCCTTGTGGTCATTTAATGATTACTACGGTATTTTTTATACCAAGCCTGATTTGATCCTGAGATGATCGTGTGATGTCCGAGGTTGGTAAGTGTTGCATGTGATGGTTACGAGATAATCCGAGCAGAGTAAATTAGTGCATGATAATGTCATCATGTTGCATGCTAGTATCATCAGATTTATATGTTCATGCCATGCTCATATTGTTCTAGTTGTACCATGTTCATGTTGTTCATGCCATGTTATCCTGATGATCTCATGATAATTCCTGCTTAACTTGTAATTGCCATGTTGTTGCTTGTCTTGAATGCTTTTGGTTATTGTGAGCTTGCAAGTACATTCAATATACTGACATGGCGTGTCATGCCAGTTTGCAGGTCATGCCGGATTTGATTGCTTGCTTGTCGTGGTTTCCGTTCGTGCGAGCTAGGATAAGCGTTCCAGCCAGAGTCCCTGCGGAGTGGAGTTCATCACCGTCGTCGTTGTTCCGCTGCTAGAATTTTTCCACTGCTTCGAGTTGTTCTTCTGCTTGCATAGAGCAACTGAGGATGGCGTAGTGTCACCGTGCCGATGTTATTCATTGTAATATTGGAGACCTTGTATTCATATTCGTGTAATAATAGAAAGCTGGTTTGTTCTATGCTAAGAAGTGCTGTATTCCAGAAGTCTTCTCCTCGATCTCTGGGCTGGAATACGGGGCGTTCCGGTTTCTTTGAGATGGGGTGCCACAACGCTTGGTATTAGAGCCAGGATCAGCTGTAGGACGCCCTAGTCAGCGCAAGCGGTAAAAACCGGTAGAAATCGATAGATTAAAGTTCGTCTTGTTTATTGCTTTTGATTGCTGCATTTGTTTGTTGCATAGCATGCATATAGCCTTAGTATTTGTTCCTAACGGTTTATCTGGTAAGTGTAGCTGGCATCGGTTCGGATCCACTACAGCTCAGCATTTGCATTTCTCCAGCTTTTCTTTCCTTGCTCGTTCTTCGGTGTTTGGTGTCATTTCTGTCCCAGCAGAGTCATGCCAAGTGATCCCGACACCGTTTGCAAAACTGGTGCTCAGGTATCTCGCTGATATCCTCCTTTCAGCCTCGCCTATCATTTCGGTGATGGACATGCTTCTATCCCGAATCGCTCTTCATTTTGTTACGTTGGCAACCCTTAATGATCTTAGTTATCAATAAAGGGCAATGTCAGCAGCCTCAGTTTTCCCCCGCTATCCTATTCCTTGGATGAGTATGGATCCTTTTTTTCGTCCGCTTGATAATAATGTGGTTGCGACCTTCATGTCCCACTACAGGTTTATCAAGTGCGTCCTCGCCTCCGAGCTAGTCCAGGTTGCTGCCTGGCTAAGCTAGCACTTGGTGTAGTGATGTTTACACTAATTCTTCCACGCATTTATTCGTTCTCGTGCACACCGTCACAACATGCTAGATCGTAGAACCGGAGATCCTACGAGATTTGTGTGCTTAAGTAGGCATGCATATGTTGTGTGACTAGCAGTAATATGTGACTTGTTTGAGTGTGTAGTGATTGTTGTTGTGTGCTTTTGTTTAGTGAGTTTTCATTTGCTTCTTTATTTTTGGGCCCTGGTGTTACATTATTTCTCCACTATAAAGAGTTGATAATCAACCAACACTGGACTCAAAGAAGCAACACATAATTCAAATATTTGGAAACTCAGCTAAATAGAATGGAATTCTCAGCCGACTGCAGTGAAATGGGGAATATCTGATCTGGAGGCTGATAATCAATTTTGCATTAGTGTGCACTCCTCACAACAGTACTGATAACTGATACGTCTCCAACGTATCTACTTTTCCAAATGCTTTTGCCCTTGTTTTGGACTCTAACTTGCATGATTTGAATGGAACTAACCCAGACTGACGCTGTTTTCAGCAGAACTACCATGGTGTTATTTATGTGCAGAAGAAAACGTTCTCGGAATGACCTAAAACTTCAAGGAGACATTTTTCAGAAAATAAGAAAAATACCTATTAAAGATGAAGGCCAGGGGGGCCACCACCTTGCCACGAGGGTGGGGGGCGCGCCTGACCCTTAGGGCGCGCCCCCTACCTCGTGGGCCCCCTGTTGCCTCTCCGACTCCAACTCCACCTCCATATATTGAGTTTCGGGGAGAAAAAATCAGAGAGAAAAAATCATCGCGTTTTACGATACGGAGCCACCACCAAGCCCTAAAACCTCTCAGGAGGGCTAATCTGGAGTCCGTTCGGGGTCCGGAGAGGGGAATCCGTTGCCATCGTCATCATCAACCATCCTCCATCACCAATTTCATGATGCTCACCGTCGTGCATGAGTAATTCCATCGTAGGCTTGCTGGACGGCGATGGGTTGGATGGGATCTATCATGTAATCGAGTTAGTTTTGTTAGGGTTTGATCCCTAGTGTCCCCTATGTTCTGAGATTGATGTTGCTATGACTTTGCTATGCTTAATGCTTGTCACTAGGGCCCGAGTGCCATGATTTCAGATCTGAACCTATTATGTTTTCATCAATATATGAGTGTTCTTGATCCTATCTTGCAAGTCTATAGTCACCTATTATGTGTTATGATCCGTTAACCCCGAAGTGACAATAATCGGGATACTTACCGGTGATGACCATAGTTTGAGGAGTTCATGTATTCACTTTGTGTTAATGCTTTGTTCCGCTTCTCTATTAAAAGGAGGCCTTAATATCCCTTAGTTTCCGTAAGGACCCCGCTGCCACGGGAGGGTAGGACAAAAGATGCCATGCAAGTTCTTTTCCATAAGCACGTATGACTATATTCGGAATACATGCCTACATTATATCAATGAACTGGAGCTAGTTCTGTGTCACCCTAGGTTATGACTGTTACATGATGAACCGCATCCGGCATAATTCTCCATCACCGATCCATTGCCTACGAGCTTTCCATATATTGTTCTTCGCTTATTTACTTTTCCGCTGCTATTGCTATCATCACTACAAAATACCAAAAATATTGATTTTACTACTATTACCTTTTGATACCATTATCACCACTATCATATTACTTTGCTACTAAACACTTTGCTACAGATATTAAGTTTCCAGGTGTGGTTGAATTGACAACTCAGCTGCTAATACTTGAGAATTTTATTTGGCTCCCCTTGTGTCAAATCAATAAATTTGGGTTGAATACTCTACCCTCGAAAACTGTTGCGATCCCCTATACTTGTGGGTTATCAAGACCATTTTCTCGCGCCGTTGCCAGGGAGCATAGCTCTATTTTTTGAGTCACTTGGGATATATATATGCTTATCATTATGAAGAACTTGAGAGATCCGAAAACCAAGATCTATCCCTCAACTACGAGGGGAGGTAAGGAACTGCCATGTAGCTCTGCACTTGATTCACCTTATGTTTTGAGTAAGCTTGCGACACCTACACCTGCTTTTGCTATTCGTTCTGATATGTCGCATGTTATTGATGATGCCACTTCTGCTATGCATGATACTTATGATGAAACTACCTCTATGCCTGATACTCCTATGCCACTTAGTGATTTTCTTGATGAACAACTTGCTAGGGCTAGAGAGATTGAAAATATTGAATCTGATGATACTAATGAAAGTGATGATGAAGAACCACTTGCTATTCCTAAGGGTTATGTATTTGATCAAGACCTTCTTTAGCTATTTTAGCTTGCAGAAATAGAACTGAACTTAAAAAATTATTAGCTAAATGGAGTAAGCAATCTCTAAATGATAGAATGAAACCTGACCCTGCTTTGGCTACTTCACCTGTCTTTGTTACTGATAAGGATTATGAATTCTTTGTTGATCCTGATATAATTACTTTGGTTGAATCTGATCCTTTTCATGGTTATGAATCTGAAACTGTTGTGGCACATCTTACTAAATTGAATGATATAGCTACCTTGTTTACTAAAGATGAGAGAACTCGTTACTTTTATATCCTTAAAATATTTCCGTTCTCATTAAAGGGTGATGCTAAGATATGGTTTAATTCTCTTGATCCTGGTTGTGTGCGTAGTCCCCAGGATATGATTTATTACTTCTCTGCTAAATATTTCCTTGCTCATAAGAAACAAGCTGCTTTAAGGGATTTATATAATTTTGTGCAAATTGAAGAAGAGAGTCTCCCACAAGCTTGGGGGAGGCTTCTCCAATTACTTAATGATTTGCCTGATCATCCTCTTAAGAAAAATGAAATACTTGATATCTTTTATAATGGACTAACCAATGCCTCCAGAGATTACCTGGATAGTTGTGCTGGTTCTGTTTTCAGGGAAAGAACACCGGATAAAGTTGAAATTCTATTGAATAATATGTTGACAAATGAAAATAATTGGACACCTCCGGAGCCAATTCCTGAGCCTATTCCTAAACCAACTCTGAAGAAGAGGGGTATTCTATTTATCAGTACTGAGGATATGCAAGAGGCAAAGAAATCTATGAAAGAAAAAGGTATTAAAGCTAAAGATGTTAAGAATTTACCTCCGATTGAAGAAATACATAGTCTTAATTTACCGCCTGTTGAAGAAACATATAATCCAAATCCTTTACCTATTGAAGAGACTCATGGTCTTGATAACCCGACACAGGTAGTGAAGGTAAATTCTCTTTATAGATATGATAAAGCTGGAATCCCTTTTACTAAAATTGCTAGCCCATGCTTAGATGAGTTTGATAAATTTATGGCTAAGCAAGAAGATTTTAATGCTTATTTTGGTAGACAATTGAAATACAATTCAAATATACTTGGACACTTGGGTGATTATATGGCTAATGTTAAAAGTGAACTTAAACTTATTAGTAAACATGCTTCTATGGTTACCACTCAAGTAGAACAAGTACTTAAGGCTCAAAATGATTTGCTCAATGAATTGAATAGTAAGGATAATGATAATGTTGTTAGAGTGGCTACTAGAACTTGTAGAATGACCCAAGAACCTTTGTATCCTGAAGGCCACCCTAAGAGAATTGAGCAAGATTCTCAGAAAAATAATATAGATGCACCTAGCTCTTCTAAAAAGAAGAAAAAGAAAAATGATAGGACTTTGCATGCTTCTAGTGATCCTATTGTTGAAACACCTGAGAATCCAAATAATATTTATATTTCTGATGCTGAAACTCAATCTGGTAATGAACCTGAAACTAATGATAATGTTCATGCTGATGCTCAACCTAGTAATGAAAATGACATAGAAATTGAACCTACTGTTGATCTTGATAACCCACAATCAAGGAATCAACGTTATGATAAGAAATATTTTGTTGCTAGGAAACATGGTAAAGAAAGAGAGCCTTGGGTTCAGAAACCCATGCCTTTTCCTCCTAAACCATCCAAGAAAAAGGATGATGAGGATTTTGAGCACTTTGCGGAAATGATTAGACCTATATTTTTGCGTATGCGATTAACTGATATGCTCAAAACTAATCCTTATGCTAAGTACATGAAAGATATTATTACAAATAAAAGAAAGATACCGCAAGCTGAAATTTCCACCATGCTTGCTAATTATACTTTTAAGGGTGGAATACCAAAGAAACTTGGAGATCCAGGAGTACCCACTATACCATGCTCCATTAAAAGAAACTATGTTAAAACTGCTTTATGTGATCTTGGAGCCGGTGTTAGTGTTATGCCTCTCTCTCTATACCGTAGACTTGATTTGAATAAGTTGACACCTACTGAAATATCTTTGCAAATGGCTGATAAATCAACTGTTGTGCCTGTCGGTATTTGTGAGGATGTGCATGTTGTAGTTGCAAATGTTACTATTTTAACGGACTTTGTTATACTTGATATTCCCAAGGACGATAGTATGTCTATTATTCTTGGAAGACCCTTTTTGAATACTACAGGGGCTGTTATTGATTGCACTAAAGGCAATGTCACTTTTCATGTTAATGGTAATGAGCACACGGTACACTTTCTAAGGAAACAACCTCAAGTTCATAGTATCAACTCTATTGGAAGAATCCCATCAATTATATTTGGAGGTTTTGAATTTCCTCTTCCTACTGTCAACAAGAAATGTGATATTTTTATTATTCGGGATGTGCATATCCCCGTTGAGGTAACATAGTGTTATTTTAAATTTCTCCGGTTCCATGTTATTCGGAATGAGTTCGTTAACAAGACTTGATCAACCTTGTTAGTGGATTCCTTTTGATGATCATGAGATGGATGAAACTAGAAGGCACAACTTTCTGTACCCCACTTTTACTTTCCGTTATTTACATTAAATAAAATAAAAATAAATATTTTTCTGTCTATTATCTGATTATCCATGCAATATAAAAATACCTCGAAAATAAAAGTTCTCCAAATGCCCTGAAAATTAAATATGATTTTTTTAGAATATTTGAGGATTTATGGAACAAAGAACACACTAGGGGGGCCAACCACCTTGCCACGAGGGTGGAGGGCGCGCCCACCCCCCTAGGGCGCGCCCCCTGCCTCGTGGGCCCACAGTGGCCCTCCTCCACTTATTCTTGCACCCACACACTTCATCTTCCTCCCCAAAACACGAATAACCAGCTCAAACCCGAGTCCAAGCTCGTTTTGCTGCCATTTTTGATCTCCTTGCTCAAAGCTCCTCTCACAAAACTGCTTGGCGAGATTGTTCCTTGGTATGTGACTCCTCCATTGGTCCATTTAGTTTTTGTTTTAGTGCTTTATTCATTGCAAATTTTTGCTGCTTAGGTGACCCTGTTCTTGAGCTTGCATGTCAAATTTATATGGTCAAAAGTAGTTTTGATGCATGATATAGGCCCTAGGCACTTGTAGGAGTAGTTGCTATCAATATTACTGAGTTTGGTTTACTTTGATTTTGAAGTTAGTAAAAATTTCAGAATTTTTAAGAAAATGATGAGGAGACTTTTGAGGGGCTCATCGAGCCAAAGATCGAAGGAAAAGGCACCGAAGCCTAAGTATAATCTGCCTCGCACCACGGAGGTTCGGGCGTGTGAATGGCCTTTCGAGGATTTCTTAAGAACAGCCGGGATTTATGAAGATTTTCATGAGTTGGCTCAGACTGCAGGCCTTACCGCTTTCCTCCACGACCAATGTGATCAGTATCTCTTGCTCACAAATACCTTTGTGCAAAACTTTCATTTTCATTCTAGGAACTCACCGCCTATGGTGGAATTTCATTTATATGATGAGCATAAGGAGATGTCACTTTATGATTTCTGTCGGATCTGTTTAGTCCCTTTTGGGGGCAAGACAGAAGAACCACATCGTGATGATGTGGAGGGATTTATTGACACTATCACTGTAGGGAAACAAGGAAGGTTTCCGATGCACGAATCACTAGCATACATTTTCATGTTTTATGCTACTTTGCATTATTTGGTAGTCGTTTCTTAATTGGTCGCGGAACCTGTGGAAACATGAGTATCCCTGATATTATTATTTTGCACCACGCTTTATACGGTGATAACTCTTTTAGTATGGGCAATATTATTGCCAAACGGTTAAGTCTGAACCGTACCAAGGGCCCCATCTTTGGAGGCATCTATGCTACACGCCTAGCTGCACATTTTAACATACCTATTAGGCATGCTGAGAAGGAAGAAAAAGTGCTGCCCTGTGTTTATCTAGATTATAAAAGTATGGTGGCACATGATTTTATTGTTAAGAATAGGGAAGGAGAGCTTAAATATCAATTGTTCTTTAATAAACATCATCCTGAAACTATTACCTTGTCCACTCCTTCTTTGTTTGATTTAACTGTAGGCACGTACCTTGTTCCGTTGACGGCTATCCACGCCTACCAGAACCCTGCACCAGCCGAGGAGCTAGAGCCGGAACCACAATTTGATCCTTCACGACAGTCTAATTACCAGTGGGATCCGGAGATGATTGTCAGCTAGTGGCAATCTGAGCCTTCTTCTTCCTCATCACAATACAACCCCAACAACTATTATTATGGATATCCGCCAGGCCAACCGTGGTCATAGACCAACTTAGTCCAAAAGCATAAGCTTGGGGGAGTACGTATTTCTCACCGACATTACATTTATGCTCACACACTCATTGCTAGATGTCGGTGCTCATACTTTTTCATTGTATCATCCATGCTAGTTTATTTTCCTTTTTATGCTTTCTTCTTGTGTGTTTAATAAACCTTAAGAAAAACCCAAAAAAAATAGTTGTAACTTTTAATTTGTTTAATTTCCATGCATGTAGTAGTAATTAAAAAGAAAACCCAAAAAGATTTCTTGTTCTTCTTTTGCTTGTTGGGAGCTTTCCCATGTAAATAGTTTTATTTCTTTTCTTTTCCTTGGGGGTCGATAGGAGAAGACCATGATTAAATTGTTGAAGTGGCTCTTATATGCATTATTGTTTATCTGACAAAAGAGCCCATATTGCCTTGTCTTCTCCTGTTTACTGAATGCCTACAGATTCCAGCTTAGTCCAATGCACGTGCACTATTATTATTATTCACATCATTCGGTCATGCAAGTGAAAGGCAATTATGATGATATATGATGGACTGGCTGAGATGAGAAAAGCTGGTATGAACTCGACCTCTTTTGTTTTTGTAAATATGATTATTTCATTGTTCCTGATTCAGCCTATTATGAATAAACATGTTTGCAATGACAACTAGAGATCATAGTTTCTTATGCCATGCTTGATTAGCTATGAGTTATAATGGTTTACCTTGCATGCCAAAATGCTATTGAGATGGTTATGATGTGGTATTATAGGGTGGTATCCTCCTCTGAATGATTTAAGTGACTTGACTGGGCACATGTTCACGCATGTAGTTGAAATAAAATCAACATAGCCTTCACGATATTTATGTTCATGGTGGACTATATCCTACTCATGCTTGCATTCAGTGTTGATTAATTTTAATGCATGTTCATGACTGTTGTCACTCTCTAGCTGGTCGCTTCCCAGTCTTTTGCTAGCCTTCACCTGTACTAAGCGGCAATACTGCTTGTGCATCCAAACTCCTTAAACCCCAAAGTTATTCCACATGAGTCCACTATACCTACCTATATACGGTATCTACCTTCCGTTCCAAGTAAATTTGTATGTGCCAAACTCTAAACCTTCAAATAAATATCCTGTTTTGTATGCTCGAATAGCTCATGTATCAACTAGGGTTGTCTGTATCTTCCATGTTAGGTGGGTTATTCTCAAGAGGAGTGGACTCCGCTCCTCACTCACGAGATAAATGGCTGGTCACCAGGATGCCCAGTCCCATGCTTTATGCAAACTAAATCAAAATAATTGCAAACAAAACTCCCCCTGGGACTCTTGTTAGTTGGAGGCACTCGTTGTTTCGAGCAAGCCATGGATTGATGCTTGTGGTGGAAGGGGGAGCATAAACTTTACCATTCTGTTTGGGAACCGCCTATAATATGTGTAGCATGGAAGATATCGCCATCTCTTGGTTGTTATGTTGACAATGAAAGTATACCACTCAAAATATTATTCACCTCTGTTTCAAAACCGAGCTCTGGCACCTCTACAAATCCCTGCTTCCCTCTGTGAAGGGCCTATCTATTTACTTTTATGCTGAGTCATCATCCTCTTATTAAAAAGCACCAGTTGGAGAGCACTGTTGTCATTTGCATTCATTATTGTTAGTTTACAATGAGTATGACTTGACTGGATCTCTTTTACCATGAATTACAATGTCTAGTCAGTCCTTGGTCTTTAAAGGTGCTCTGCATTTATGTTTTGCGGTCTCAGAAAGGGCTAGCGAGATACCACCTTGTTATATCATATTATGATAGTTTTGAGAAAGTGTTGTCATATGAGTTTTATTATTATGTCTCGCTAGTTGATTATGCTATTGATATGAGTAAACTTGAGACCTATGCGTTATTGCAAATGTGGTTAGTTATAATCTTTGCTGAAAACTTGAATGCTGGCTATACATATTTACAACAAGAAGAGCAAACAGAGTTTGTAAAAGTTTTTCTTTATCACTTTCAGTTTGTCAACTGAATTGCTTGAGGACAAGCAAAGGTTTAAGCTTGGGGGAGTTGATACGTCTCCAACGTATCTACTTTTCCAAACGCTTTTGCCCTTGTTTTGGACTCTAACTTGCATGATTTGAATGGAACTAACCAGGACTGACACTGTTTTCAGCAGAACTACCATGGTGTTATTTATATGCAGGAGCAAACGTTTTCGGAATGACCTGAAACTTCATGGAGACACTTTTCAGAAAATAAGAAAATACCTGCCAAAGATGAAGGCCAGGGGGGCACCACCTTGCCACGAGGGTGGGGGGCACGCCTGCCCCCCTAGGGCGTGCCCCCTACCTCGTGGGCCCCTGTTGCCTCTCCGACTCCAACTCCACCTCCATATATTGAGTTTCGGGGAGAAAAAAATCAGAGAGAAGAAATCATCGCGTTTTACGATACGGAACCGCCGCCAAGCCTTAAAACCTCTCGGGAGGGTTGATCTGGAGTCCTTTCGGGGCTCCGCAGAGGGGAATCCGTCGCCATTGTCATCATCAACCATCCTCCATCACCAATTTCATGATGCTCACCTCCGTTCTTGAGTAATTCCATCATAGGCTTGCTGGATGGTGATGGGTTGGATGGGATCTATCATGTAGTCGAGTTAGTTTTGTTAGGGTTTGATCCCTAGTGTCCACTATGTTCTGAGATTGATGTTGCTATGACTTTGCTATGCTTAATGCTTGTCACTAGGGCCCGAGTGCCATGATTTCAGATCTGAACCTATTATGTTTTCATCAATATATGAGTGTTCGTGATCCTATCTTGCAAGTCTATAGTCACCTATAATGTGTTATGATCCGTTAACCCCGATGTGACAATAATCGGGATACTTACCGGTGATGACCGTAGTTTGAGGAGTTCATGTATTCACTATGTGTTAATGCTTTGTTCCGGTTCTCTATTAAAAGGAGGCCTTAATATCCTTTAGTTTTCGTAAGGACCCCGCTGCCACGGGAGGCTAGGACAAAAGATGTCATGCAAGTTCTTTTCCATAAGCACGTATGACTATATTCGGAATTCATGCCTACATTATATCAATGAACTGGAGCTAGTTCTGTGTCACCCTAGGTTATGACTGTTACATGATGAACCGCATCCGGCATAATTCTCCATCACCGATCCATTGCCTATGAGCTTTCCATATATTGTTCTTTGCTTATTTACTTTTCCGCTGCTATTGCTATCATCACTACAGAATACCAAAAATATTACTTTTACTATTGTTACCTTTTGCTACCATTATCACCACTATCATATTACTTTGCTACTAAACACTTTGCTGCAGATATTAAGTTTCCAGGTGTGGTTGAATTGACAACTCAGCTGCTAATACTTGAGAATATTCTTTGCTTCCCCTTGTGTCGAATCAATAAATTTGGGTTGAATAATCTACCCTTGAAAACTGTTGCGATCCCCTATACTTGTGGGTTATCAATAACTCAAGTCTACATCAGTACAAAATCCTCACAGCAGTAATGATCAATTCAGCAACAAGACAAGTCAGGTACAAGAGCAATAGTATGTTTTCAGTCAAAGGTATGGATCATATACAAATTTTTGGCTTAGCAATGCATGATGCTTAAAATATGTTATATCTGAAATAAAGTCAAAATGTGATATGCTCAAGGCAGACAGTCAAACAAATTTTCTCATGCAAATAATTAGCCCCAGAATATTATGGGTGTGTGTAGATTTTAGTCTGAATATTAGTATGAAGCTTTGGATGTAAGAAATTCAGTCTTCCCACACGTTATCGGAAGAAATTTATGATGAAAGGCTCCTCAAATTTTCTCAGCATGATATGTGAACAATTTTCGGTCCAAAATACCCGATCTTTCTCAGCAAGATACCTCGATAAAAGCTTCTGACAGACGGAAATGAATTTTTCTCAACAAGCCAACTCGAGGAGAAGCTTCTCAAGTACGGAACTCAGGCTTCTCCAGGACAATAATCAGACCAAGCTTCGTGTGTAAGCTATAGAGCCTTCTTCTGCATGATACCCAGACAAAAGATTGGAGAAGAAGATAAAAAGTCCTCCTCAGCAAGCTACTCAGATGGCTTCTCTCGTAAGCCATTCAGTCTGCGTCAGTATCATACTAATACACCGTCCTCAGAGGTTATATGGTAAGTTGCCAATGAATGGCAGTACAGCTCAAGAATCAGACTCGCAACACTTTGTCGGAAGCACAAATCCGCCAGGACATGTGTCTTTTTCAGAAAGCCAGTGTTTGGTTGCATGTGATTCTTATATATGGTGAGCATGTATCCCAAGTCATATTAGTCACTCATACGAGATTGCGGCAAGGATCCAACAGATATACCTAAGGAAAGTAAAGATCCCCCAACCTCATGAATCATGCAAATGAAGATAAGAAGATATACACATCTTATACAAGGATCTATAAGATCTGGTTAAGACATCACCGAATCAACGGTCTTGCCAGTGGCCACCAAGGCCAATATTCCCTCACCAACAAGGAGATCTCATGAACTCTTGTATGGTTGGCCTCCACAATGAGCTCGGTACAGCTACAAACCCCGGTATATGTCATATGTGTTCGGACCCAAGTTAAAAAACAGGCACAAGGAATGACATCATAAATATTGCACTAATCACGTCCCGGGTCATACGAAGAATCAAGGACAGGTGTGGCCAAGATATTTCAGTAAGGTATCCTAACAAAGAAAATCATGACCGTTAAAGGGTGAGACTGACAGCAAAGGTATGATGATTTTTGCACAACCATCAGGGTCGGGATACCCCAAATCAGTTGGAGGCCATAATTCCATATGGATCCACAAAGGCATACTCTCAGCAGCCTACTCTGTTTTACAAGGATTTCATATCCCGCTGAGCCGCTGGGAATGGTTAATATGGAAAATCCAAATAGGTATACCGACAAAATGAGGAAGTCAAAAGCCGAACAATCAGCTCAGACCCGGTATACTCACCGATAGAATCAAGTACACAGTCAGTCTGACAGGAAAAAAAAGCAATTGTCTGTCAGCCCCTGTCAGACCAGTCTCAACATGTAAATATTTGAGGTATGACACAGCTATAACTCCATACCCTGCTATATTGCTCAAAAAAGGGCAATCTGTGGTACATATCTCATGCTCGAGCCAAAGGGATAAATCAAAATAAATCAGTACCACTTATGAGCAGTCAGATTCCGTCAGAATATGGCCATGATTAATTCTCAGCATTTATTGAAACTAGAAGGCCTGCATTTATTTGGAGCAACCCCATGACAGAAGTAAAAGGTTTTCATGACCAAACGAAAATTTATGCTTAGCTCCATTGGATATCACCACAGGTATGGAGAATCGACATCAGTAAAAAGAAATTGGTATATGAGCAAAGACATGTCAGGAATTGAGGAAAGGTGAAGCAAACCACCCGAGAGCAAGGGAAGAAAATCATATGAAATTCTTCGGGGAACAATAAATAAAGGAAAAAGGATACCCGAGTTGGAAACGGTGTCCTAAAGTCATACTTGTTCCCCGAGAAACCAAATCTCGAGGACGAGATTTCTTTAAGGGGGGAGGTTTGTAACAGCCTCGTTTTTGGCCCTTTTCTTTCTCTTTTAATTTAATTTGTTTTTGCTCTTTTTTTCTTTTTGGAGTGGTTCTGTGGCCTTGTCACCTGGGGTATCATCCTCATTTCCTCTCCCAAGTGGCTCATCATCCTAAAAACTTTGCCAAGATCATGTCACTCCACTGCTTGACCAAACCCTAATGTCTTTTTCTAGGGAATATTCCTTTTTCTATTAAAGGAATAACCCTATCTTCCCTAGGTAGTGAAGCAACCTATATTTATGCCCGTCCATAAATCTCCAAATAATTCTTATAAATAGTTCGGTTCATATCTTCCTCAAATATGGCAAAATATTTCATTGGCCATATTTCTCATCATGCTCAATAAATTCATTTCCTATTTTGTCCTAAATGGCACATTGTGAAGCAAGTGCTATTTATCTTTTCCCATTTGACCCTAAACTTCTTGGACATCTTTTCCTGTCAAAATAATTGACCTGTGCCAAAATTCAACTTTATTTGCCTAGCCAAACTTCCTCAGGGATTTTTCAAAGTTCCTGTCTGAGGGAAGCCTTTGTGAAGGAAGTGCTATCTAGGGTTATCCAAATGAGTTGAAATTTTGCACACTACTTCATATGCTCATATTATGACACTCCTCCAAATATCAGCTCCATCCCTTGAGCTATGTGAGCACAAGACCAAATATTTGCTTCTGTTAATATTTTCAGGCTGTGAAACAAGTATAATTTATATTGCTTCAAAAATCCTTATAAATTTCCAGATGGTTCTCCTACCCAAATCACTTCTCTCCACAAAATTATTTTGCTAGAATTATTGCAAGATTCTGGTCAGTGAAGATGTTTGTTAAGCAAGTACCATTTTGGCTTGTCCTATTGGTATGAAATTTTTACAGCATCTTACTATGACCAAATCATGAGGCCTTGCCAAATTTCTGCTCAAGTTGATGCTTATTCAGAGTGCATCATCCTAATCTAGTTTCTGGACCAGTTTGTGTGGTTGTAAAGCAACTACAGTAAATCTTGGTCTTAACCTGCTCAAAGTTACCAGGATGAAAGTCCTTCCTACCCTAAACCTCGTAGACAACTCCATTGCTCCCAATCACCTTCCTGTTGATCACCAGTGTTCATCCACGTTTACTGCAGTAAACTTCAGGGTGATTACCTTTTAACCAGAGCAGTTTTTATCAATCTGTCACCGCGGTTGTAACCTACCCAGGGAGGACTTTCCACTAGACAACATGTTCAAGCCCATCTCCCCCGCTACATGCCAGTGCACGCGGTGACCGCGTTAATGGCACCACAGTGCACGCGCTCTGTATGTAGTGGCCGCGTCCAGTGGCCGTGTGTGCTTCGGCACCTCCTCCTCTCGTCATCTTCGCGCGCGTGAGCGTGTCCAACAGCTAGCCTGCATCATCGTCGTTCTCCTGGACCCCTCTCCCCCTTCGTTTTTTTCCTCACCGACGCTCGCTGCTGAACGCATATGGGGGCACAGTGCTCCGTCTGGCTCCGAGCTCACCACGGCCTTTTCCTCTACTCTCCGGCATCTTCTACGCCTCCGTGACCTCTGAATCAATGCCTCGTCACATTCCTCGCCCCTCCCCGTGAGTGCTGCGGCCGGCAACGCCTCGACCGGACGTGCCCGGCAGCACCCGAGTCGTGCCTCTTGCCCCAGCTATAAGTAGCCCTCCCCCAAGCCCTCCGAGCTCACCACCAGCCTCACAACCCTCCTCTGGTCCTCCCCAACCTCTCGCCAGAGCTTCTAGAGCTCTCCCCGACCCCCATGGCCACCGTGTCCATCGCCAGCCTCCTCCTAAATTCACAGCGTGTGGAGCCCCTCCCCTCCCTATTCTACCTGAAGTAGAGCCCTAGAACTCCGTCGGATCTCCGCATCCCCGCCTCGGTCGCCGAAGGCCCGCATTCCCCTGCCCGGACCCAACCGGAGCTACCATCCGCCGTGGCATAAGGCCCATCTATTCCCACCCACTTCGGCATCCGTGTACTGCTGGAATGGAGGCGGCGTTCTCTCCCAAGCCCGCCGGTGGTCTCAGCACCCCGAACGGTGGCCGGCGTCGGCCGGGCTCACGCTGGCGCCAGCGACCCCTCCTCTGCACTGCGTGTGAGCGTCGGGGGAAGAAGATGGAGACGGGAGGAAAGAGAAGAGATGCGGCGGGACCCGCCCGTCAGCCGCACAACGCCCCGGGCCCCACAGCCATGCTGGATAAGTGGAGACGTACTCCAGGGAGTACGCCTTCGCTAACCGAAAGCGCATTCTGCTTCTTCTTCGAGCCAAAATATGCTTTCTGTTATGGAAAACGCATTTCCTGAGAAGGCGCTTTCTGTTTTTCCGACTGAGGGCTTGTTTGTGATGATTTCATTACAAATAAGTCCCTGGCAGAAAAACCGCTATAACTTTTCAACCACAACTCCAAATGAGGTGATTCCAAAGCCCACTTCTTCGTCTCGTCGAGCACGTAAATAGCCCCTCTGAGAGAGAACTGTTTCCGGCAAATCTTTCTGCGAGCTTCTCGCACTTCTTCCTGGTGATTTCTTCCACCCCAAGCAAGCCACAACCACCATTTGCATGATAGCCATGCAGTAGCATTGGTTTCCAACTTGAATCTTTAATAATTGTATGATTTTTTTGCTACTGTCGTCGTTATGCCGTTTATGTTTATGGATCGATGATTACCGTCATGCTATGCTTGCACCTTGTTATCATGAACTATTTGTTAGTATTACTTTCATATTTCTATGCTTGATAGTAGTACATGTTGGGTTGGTCATGTTCTTCGGTGCATGACTAATGTCGGTTACCGGGTACTGTTAATATGCATTGTTCCTTTGCTGCTAGTTGATTAAGTGGCTACTCGGTTATGTTACTGATGTGTTCTTGCATGGTACTTTTTGTTGATGATAATGGTCCTGTTATGCTATGAGTAGTGTTGTACTGGTAATATTCATGCTCGTCATTATGCCATGCTCAGTTGGAGATGATTCATTGTTGATATGGTGGATAGTTATGTTGCACCCATGCTTATGTTGATATCATGCTCATGCATTGTAATTGCATCATGTTATTTTATCATGGCTCAGCATATTGCATTCAAGTTTAACCTGATTAAATTGAACTTGAACAACTGTTGGCTGAGTCATGGTGCCACCATATCGAGCTGACAAGTGCAACCACGCTTACCTTTATGGGAAGGTCCTAACTGGGTCTATTGTCGTGCCTCTCGCTGGTGCCTCCAGCGAGGGAAGGTTATGGGCGCGTGCTACCCTAATCAGGTAGGCGGACATAAGCCTTGTGTGCCCATTATTGTTGTATGGATCCTTGTCCCCGTGTGGGACCATTTTGCCACAACGGTGGCTGTTGGTGTCTTTGGTAGACACGGGGTCACCCAGGACTAGCCCAGTGGGGAGTGAGTCGGAGTGGCCGGAAGAGTGTCATGGCAGTAGGATGGTTTTTTGAAACATCATTGGTCCACCCGAATGGGACTGTGAGGCCATGGGTTCCATAGTGTGGGTATAGTGTACTAACCTCTGCAGAGTGTATATTAAATCTATCGATAGTCGTGCCCGCGGATTAGGGCCTAGTTCGTGTCGGTCACACTGTGAGTCAATAGTAATAATAATAATGATGTTCTTAATAACAACCCCGGTTTGATGAGGAGATAAGTTGGTTGTGATCGCCAGAAGGATCATCGTTTGAGACCAAGTGTTGGTCATGGTTGTGATCGCCGGAAAGAACATCATTTGAGACCAAGTGTTGGTCATGGTTGTGATTGCAGGAAAGATCACCGTTTGGTTACGAGGTAACCTGTTGAGCCCAGAGTGGTTCCGTTTGTGATCCGTGAATGATCACCATGGTATCGAGGATACTGAGTTGTTGGATATTCGTGATGTTGTGCAAGAATCGTGGGTAAAGATCAAGCTCATTGTGGTCATTTAATTATTACTACGGTATTGTTTATACCAAGCTTGATTTGATCCTAAGATAATCATGTGATGTCCGAGGTTGGTAAGTGGTGCATGTGATGGTTACGAGATAATCCGAGTAGAGTAAATTGGTGCATGATAATGTCATCATGTTGCATGCTACTATCATCAGATTTATATGCTCATGCCATGCTGATATTGTTCTAGTTGTACCATGTTCATGTTTTTCATGCCATGTTATCTCGATGATCTCATGATAATTCCTGCTTAACCTGTAATTGCCATGCTGTTGTTTGTCTTGAATGCTTCTGGTTATTGTAAGCTTGCAAGTACATTCAATGTACTAACCTGGCGTGTCATGCCAGTTTGCAGGTCATGCCGGATTTGATTGCTTGCTTGTCGTGGTTTCTGTCCGTGCGAGCTAGGATAAGCGTTCCGGCCAGAGTCCCTACGGAGTGGAGTTCATCATCGTCGTCGTTGTTCTGCTGCTAGAATTTTTCCGCTACTTCGAGTTGTTCTCCTGCTTGCATAGAGCACCTGAGGATGGCGTAGTGTCGTCGTGCCGATGTTATTCATTGTAATATCGGAGACCTTGTATTCATATTCGTGTAATAATAGAAAGCTGGTTTGTTCTATGCTAAGCAGTGTCGTATTCCAGAAGACTTCTCATCGATCTCTGGGCCAGAATACGGGGCGTTCTAGTTTCTTTGAGCCGGGGTGCCACAGCGGCATCCGAGGAAGTCCTATCTCGGGGTCCGGCAGCGGCGGTGGGGGACGTGGGTCGCCGAGATTACAGATCGAGAGACCCACACCGGCCGGTGGCTCGGTAGGTTCCACACGGCTGAGCTCGCGGCCATGGAGTACAACCGCTACCACGGCGTGGCAGCTAGGCTCAATTTCCCCTTCGGTACACGTCCGGTCCACCTCGTTCCGCCGGAGGCAGGGGTGGTGAGCTCGGCTATGGCGCAGGAGGACCGCGAGGCATGGGAGCGTCTCGAGGCTGAGGCCGCCGACGAGGCCTACATGCAAGAGCTTCGCCAGCAGCACCCGGAGCTCGTGGAGGTGGAGCGGGCGATCTTTGCCGGCGCAGTGGGCGCGAGATTATCGCGCTCTCCTCCGATGACGAGGTCGAAGGTGGCGAGGACAGCGGCGCGGAGGGCGGCGAGGTTATCGCGCTCTCCTCTAATGACGAGGTCGAAGGCGGTGGCGACGGCGGCGCGGAGGGCGTCGAGGTGGGCCCCCAGGATGAGGAGATCGACGTCGACGAGTGGAGGAGTGCCTTCCCCAACGACCCCAAGGACGGTACTGGCCCGGACCCGGCTCGCGGCACACCGTACATGACGAGGAAGGATTGGCTCGACCTCTACTTCGACCAAAAGTAGTTTAGCTTAGTTTAAATTTATGTTTTATGTTCGGTTATGCAAAGCTATCTATGTTTATGTTTGCTTGCATGCTACTTTCAGTTGAACCTCCTTTGAACTTGATCAAATTGAAGTTTACAACCTTAAGTTTAGGGGATCGACTAGAAAAGGCCAAAAATTGCTGGAGCATATATATATCCACTAAGGGTTTTATTCCTTTAACTTTTTAAGGATCGCCTAGAGATGTCCTTATGACTTGTTTATTTCAGTTCTTCACAATGTGATACTCTATATGTGCAACTATTTGCTATGCAGTTCAATTTCATCAATAACAGTTTCAACAATACCACTATGAATTACGATATTTGGTTGTAGTTAAGGATATTGCAGTTAGCATGCCTTTTCATTTTTGAATTGTTGTTTAGCAACATGCATTGTACTGAATGACTAAATATGCAATCCCAGGGTACATAGCAACAAGGAAGAGTGTTACCTTAATGTTTTGATGATGTCTAGATATACATGTAATAAAATCTTATATAATGGGATGGATGGAATTTTGTACTACATCATTTTTCAATTGTTGTTTAGCTTCTAATATTAATTTGGTGCTTTTAGGTACATATATCATTGCCAAAGATCCACACTTCGACCCTTTCTGCGCATGGGGCAATGAGATATTCATGAACCAGCATCAAGTGAGGAAACTGATAAAGATTGTTACTAAAATGGGTCAAAAGATGTCAATCGAACTATTTTTTACACTTTATGCTAGACAACAGTGAACTGCAGGATGGTAAGTAAGAACCCTGTAGACTTCTTTGTGTTAGATGACAATATCTGAATCTTTTTTCTTTTGTAGTGGATCCTGAAGCAGTTTACTCAAGATTACCTCTCAAACTACATGATTGGCGGCCGGCCATCACAAGGGGTTGGACTAGAGTCCTACATGCCTTCTGCATCCAGGAGAGCACAATAGGGCAATTCCGCTTCACCCTGTTCAGCAACTGGAATGACTTCCGCCTCTTTCTTTACCATATGTAATTGCACAAGTATAGAACCCTGGTACATCATTCTTTATTTGGTGCTTATCTAATTCTTAAACATATGTACATGTGAATCAAATAATGCATTGGTTGTTTGAACCTGATGGATATGAATAAAGTTATAGCCTACTTTCAAGTTTAAATTAGGTACAATTTTAAATAGTAGCAATTAAATTAGGGCGAAATTATGCTGTGCAGGTCATTACGGCACACACGGTTGGTAAAACACAAACGTTTGCGATATACACCATAATCTGAGGCAGTTCACAGAGAGGAAACATGTGCAAGCATGCACACAGTTGCCGTTCGCAAAGCGTGTGTGATGTCAGACACTATCACATACGGTGCAGAAAAACTAAATGTGTGTGTTTGTCTACCTATCGTACACAGTTTATAATCATGAACTGTTTGTGATGTGCCAGGCATCGTAAATCTCCCGTGCCTGGAATCTGCCTAGAATCTGTCTAGAAAGTTCCCGTGCCTAGAATCTGCTTGGTTTTAGGCAGAACCACAAAACTTCGACTGTGATGGCAATGCGAGCACAAACTAGTAGCAAGGATGAAGCGTTTGGGACATTCGAGATATCGGAAACGGTTATATAGGGACAACTATATGCATCAAGGCTCCCTATCCCCGACGGTTTCTGGGTCGTGTGGGAAGGACCCCCCTATCGCGCACACTCAGTTGGCGATGGTTCCAAATGCTGTCGCGGAAAGGGGAAAAACCGTTTTTTTAGGACCGATGCGCACCAGTGCATGATCATTGCCTTGGATATCGTCATAATTATTTGCTTTTCTGTCAATTGCCCAACAGTAATTTGTTTATCCATCGTATGCTATTTTCTCGAGCGAAGCCTCTAGTGAAATCTATGACCCCGAGGTCTATTTCCTATCATATTAAAACTAAAAATACCTTGTTGCACTTTTTCCTTATTTATTTTACTTTATGTTTTAGTTAGATAAATTTATCAAATATCATATAATTTAAGTTATCTCAATATTGAAGAGGGATTGACAACCCCTCTTATGCGTTGGGTTGCAAGTTTGTGTTGTTTGTGTGTAGGTGCTATTTCATAATGTTGCTTGGTTCTCCTACTGCATTGATAACCTTAGTTTCATAATTAAGGAAATACTTACTGTTGATGTGCTGCCTCATCCCCTCCTCTTTGGGGAATTACCAACGCAGATACAAGCAATCAGTCGTATGTGATATTGTGATTCATTTTGCTTTGTATGAAATGATTAACGAGCCGCCAATGTCTCCAGCCTCCTCTTTTCTCTTCTTTATTTTTCTCAAGGGATAGAAGGTTTCCTTGCATGCAAGTTTCCCGGGGGGAGTGATGGTGTGGATACCACCAAGAGACATTCAAGTTATCATTTTACGACAAGAAGTACAACAAAGAAAAAGTTAAGTTGAAAAACTTTGAAACAAATTCTTTGTTGTCCAAAGCAATTTCTCCTTGAACGATTTTGACCTTTGTATGAGAAACTTGCACACTAAGGAACCTTGTCGTGATCAAGCGTGCTCTTATTTTGTTTCGAGTTTGCTCAACAATTTAAGTAGTTGCGTTGTGACCATCAAGCGTAACCTTGCCGGTAGCGGCACTTCTGACAGGCTGCTAAGGACCCGTTCCTCAAGTGCCCGTGGCAAGAGTGTGCGCATCGGCAAGTTTCCGGCAAGCGTAGGGTATAAAAATCATGCAAAGATAGAATAAAACAAGGGAGATATCATACATACATTCATCAGCACCAGGTTATATTACATCATAAGACAAATGCAATTCTAACTTACGATGAATTTGTCTTTCACATGGACTACATTGGCGGCAAGATGATACAAGGAAATTAGTGCCTCTGCTGGCCTTCTGTTCTAGGCATTTGGCCAACACTTTTGGTGATGGGCACGACAAGCTCTTCGGCGGCCTTGGTGTTGGCTCCCTTCGGCAAGCTGGCGAAGACCTTGGTGAGATCAATTCCAGGATTTTGGTGCACCACTTTGACGAGCACCTTGAAGAGGACGTCCCGGCAAAGACTGCGGGATTCACTGACAAGATATGCATCTCGAGTTTTGTGGTGCTTCTCCAACGCCTTCACAAGACTTTCAAAGAATAAAGTGATTCTGGAGCTTGCAGCATCCCTTTCATTGGTAGAGAAGCGGTATTCCGACAAGCCCATGGCGGATAGCTGTGTAGTGAGGTTCTCCGCAATTGCCACAAGAAGGTCAGTCCAAAGCTTGTTCGTTCCTTTGAGCTCGTTGAAAGTGTTTGCAGCACTCTCAAGCAAAGCCTTCTCGTTCTGGAGGTCCTTCCTCAAGATCTTCTCCCGCTCTTCGGCACCCTCAAGAGACTTTTCCAAGGAAGTCAGCCTTAGTTTGAGGTCATCAATGATGTCCTTAGCCTTGGTGAGTTCTTGGTTCTTGGAGGATATTGAGATTTGCATCTCCGCTAAGGCGTGAGCCGTCTTTTCTCTGTCTTCTTTGAGCGTCGAGACTTCCTTGTTGTTGACGGAAAGTTCTTCCTCAAGTTTCTTCACCTTGCCCTCCAGTTAATTCTTGGTGGTCTCTGCATCTTCAACAGCATTGACGGACTCTTGAATCTTGTCGGCATGATCCACATCTGGAGCTTTTTGTGCTTTCGCTCGAGTTCTTGAGATTTCTATGCAAGAAGGGCTTGTACTTCTTCATCCTTGCTGCGAAGCTTAGCGGCAAGCACTTCTTCGCGAAGCTTGGACTTCTTCTTCATGAGCTCGAGGCTTATCTTGTGCTCGTTCAACTTCGCATTGGCTGCTACTATCCTTTGTGCAGCCTCTTCTTGTGCCTTGTTGGCTTCAGCCTTCTCTAAGACATGTTTTTCCCACTCGATGGCGATCCCCTCTGGCAGTCCTTCAAATCTTGGAGGCACTCTGCATACCAGATCTCCATCTCCTCTGCACGCTTCTGCAACTCCTCGTCTGCCTTGCCGACAACAACTTCCATGGAGTCCAAGCTTTCCATTGGGCTGCGGTAGTGTGCTTGGAGTTTCTTGAGTTATCATCCATGGCCTTGAGGAGATGCTCTTCTTTGGATCTACTACTACTGACGCATGGTTGGTAAACAACTTCAAGCCCAATAGCAGTGATGACCTTGTCATAAAAAATGTCTCCTTCAGTGGGCGCGTCAACGCTTGACATCCATGGGATGTTGATAAAAAGGTTGTCGCCAATGTTCCAATACCGCACTGTGCATCGGCTCAGTTAGAGCAACAAGGAGGGAGAAGAGCTAGTTGTAGCACTCCAAGAAAATTGGTGTCACATGGGACTCGCACCAGTTTGTACTCTACCATTGTACTACTCCTACTACTCTACACTACTAATATGAGGCCATCCAATTGTGTCTCGACAAAAGACTGCGGACACCAATTATTCGTTGGTATTTCAATTTGTTTTCACACATCAAATAGCCCTGAAAATAGAAACACACAGCAAAATGTCGCGGTGAATGAGGAATTTGAATGTGCTGGGCGGGGTGGGGTGGGGCTGGAAGTTACTGGGACATAAGGGAAATTTTGCAGGTATTCGACACCGAGGTATTTCTATTCGAAACACAAAGGCTTGTTTTTTTTTACGAAATGCAGAGGCTCAGGTTTTGGCGCCAAACTACCAATTTTGCAAATATTTCTCATCATTTATTCTCAAATGAGGCGCACTAGACGGCGTCCAACCACACCAACCTCATGTGGTTTCCTAGTGGCGTGTGACGTGAATGGTTGTTCTGGCGCATGCCACCCCAATACTAGCACTATTACAGTACAATAACAATGTCTATGAAAAATAGACATCAAAAGCATACATTTAAAAATTATATTAATCAGGTACTTAAAAAATGTTAAGCATGTATACAAAAATATTCCTGGTGTATGAAAAATATCTACAAGGTGTACGGAAACAAGTAGACATAAAACAATATTAATTATGTATTTGAAAATGATCAAAAGGTTATAAAAATGTTTTATATTTATACCAAAAATGTATAATGTGTATGAAAAAGATAATATGCATGAAAAACATATATTTGAAAAAAATGTTAATCATGTATTATAAAATATTCAATGTGTACACAAAAAGCTTCAGTTGTATATCAACAATGTTTCATGTATTTGAAAATGTAAACATGTCAAAAAAATATTCCTATTTTCTATGACAAGAAAAGGAAAACCCCAACCATGCAAAAAACATATAAAGATGAAAACTGTGAAAAAAAATCAAAATAAAACCTAAAGAAAAAACTCAAAGAAAATCAATGCAAAAGAATGGAAAGATGAAAACCAATAAAAACACAAAGGAAAAATGAAGAAAACCGAGAAGGAAACTAAGAAAACAAAGAAAACAAATGACAAGTAAAACAAAAAAGCAAAGTAAACAAACAAACAAAAATGAAAAATGGGAAAAGAAAAACAAGTGATCAAGAAAGAAACAAAGAAAACCGATAAAAAGCTAAGTAGACAGAAAGAGCCGAAAAGCCAGGGGAAGAAATAAGAAAAAAAACAAAAAACAAAGAAAATTGCAGCAACAAACACAACAAATAGTGAGCGTGAACGTAAATAGTCATGGATTGGGCCTGTGGGTGGCTAGGACCCACATTGGGCCCATACGAGACAACATGTGTCATGCATGAGGTCATCATCTATTGATAATTTAATTTGACGTCCAATTTTGGTAGTGATTTATTGGCCTTGCCTGATTCATTTAACCTTACACCTTTTTTGGTACTAATCAATGGCCTGCCAGTTGGAATTGCTGGTGTCATATTAAAAATGTACCATTTTTAGAAGCAAATACACTAAAAGACCAAATTTTTTAATTTTTTTAATACTTTCCAACTTTCTCTTATACTAATAAATGTGTACGTGTAATGCACATTCATATTTGGTAGAATATATTTTATGTGAGATATTTGGTAAAATATTAATTGTATGATGATATTAGGTAATATATTAATTGCACGATAATTACGTGATTATCACTTATATTGATATTTTGTATAATATTTATTGCATGCTAAACATATTGAGCAATAGACATTAAAGCAATTTAGGTCGTTGGATTGAAAATAAACTGATGGCTAAGATTAGTTGGATTGCCTTCGGGTCTTTTTATTTTGATGATATAGATAATAGACTAGTGTAACCAATGTTTTTTTGTCTCACGGGCTAGGTCAGGTTTACGTTGGGCTTTCAAACTCCTGACCTAAATGTCAAGCCTAAGCCCAACCTATTATGAAACATCAGAACAATGGTGTCTCCTATCAAAACATATTCCCTCAAAAAAATCAAAACATATTAATTTCCTACAAAATAAAAACATGTTAATTTATTATTTTTTAAAATAAAAACTACACTATAATGGTTATATTTTAGAAAAGGAAATTCTAGTGCGAAGGCGTTCGTGCAGATGCATCAACACATGGTGGTGCCATTGTCGTATGATCAGCTGTGGAGGTCGCGTGTGTGCAGCATGCCAACTAGTGTGGATCTAGTTAGCGGGGGGAAGGGAAATTTGTGGAATCGCCACACACTATTGTTAACCTGGAGCGGGTATAACATCCAATCCTCGCACCCATAGCTCTTCTCCTCGCCCTTTCCCCAACCTCTGTTGCCTCTAGATCGTGCCACGGAAGCACGCCGGTGACGCGGTTCCACCAAGGAATCAACACCGAGTAACCGCCCCAATCCTCATTACCTATGGATCCATCATCTCCGATAGAGCATCAAGCATGTGCGACCACCCAATTCAGCCTAGCCTCCTGCTATGACCGCACGCAATCAAAGTCGTCTTTGATAGGAGATCAAGCCCATGCAGTGATGCATTCATCAAGGTCGATGTATGAGTTGCAATACTCCATTTTTCATGTGATTTGAGGTATGGAGGGGGCTCATGGCGCATGCTTGATTTATGGGGCAAAAAGAGGAGGTGAGGTTTGGATGGGGAGGCTAGGCCTGCAGAGATTAGGTGATTTTGGGAGAGGTTACGGTGTTGTGGGATGTTGAATCTTTGATGGGTACGTTTGGTGCGCATATTGATAGATCCAAAACAAGGGGTGAATTTCGGTTTGTCTAGTTGCACATTTTTCAATTTTGGAGTTGATGGAGAGACGAAGGTGGTGGGAAGTTGATGCACCTGAATGTCACACACGCACACCTAAACAATACGCAACTGGTTCAATTACACGTCAGGACGATTGTTTTACAGGACATGAACCGCTTGTGATGTTCTTTTTGTTAGGGGGCCACATGTTTCATCATTTTATGTCTATTGTAGTATGGCAGCATAGTACATGCGTGGATATTTGATGCACCAGATTTTGTTGATGTTTACATTCTGTAGGGGACACCTTTCACACCTTGAGGTGGCTTGATTTGGTGACCTTATGTGACAGACTTTAGCAATCTATAATGATAGCTTGTTACCGGCCGCCAACGTGTTGTTCTTTTACCACTTGTGTTGCCATAGATGATAATGTGGCTACCATGATCGGTATATTAAAATGCCATGTTCTTTATTATGTAGTTGCCATTACTCTTTTCAATTTTACCACGTATGCTTATAGTTTGTCCTTGTTGTTTCTGGAATTATGAAAATGTGCATACCAAGTTGCCAGGATGACATGCTTTTATGATATATAGTATGTTTTTATCTCAACAATTTACCACATTGAACTTTTTGCTCATTGTTTCCTTGTTTTCATTTTTCATGTAGGGTTTATGGCAAAGAAACAGAACACAGACTCAACATCCACATCCCCTAGCATTTTTCCATTTGAAACCTGATAACAAGTTAGTTTCTTTCCTCACCCTTATTTATTGCTACAACACTACATACTTGCCCAATTACACGGCCCGTTCCATGCCTCCACGCTCTCTGGCGCATTCATTTGGGTCCATGTATAGCAGATTATCACAGTGTAGTGTTGTAGCACGCACATTCTCGTGAAAACTTGATTTTTAGGTATTTTAGGCTTTTATCAGGCTTCCATCCGGCTCAGAATCTTGTTGCCTTGTGCTCTGGGTAGAAACTAGAGCCCAAACCTGAACTAACCGTTGGGTTTTCAAGTTTGGTGCAGCAAATGTAAGAATGAGAATGACACTACTCTCTTCATATCTCCAGATGTTTCACATCATAATTTTCAATCGTACTTCTGTCTTGAGTAGAAAAATAAGGACACCCAACCCTGGATGTTTTGATCGACCTGTGGCCCAAGCGGCGCCCTTTCCGGATAAAGACCTCAACCTATCTGTGTCTAGGTTTGGAGACTTATGCTTGTAGAACATCTAACATGTACAACTGATCCAGGTTGGGCGAAAGTTTTACGAACTAATGATTCTTCCCTAAGGTATTACATAACTTTTGCATGATATAAACATATATATATTTGCAAAGCCATAGCACCCGAGGACGAACCTAAAACCTGTCCGTGCTTGGGGTTGGATCTTCCTATCTAACCTACTCGATAGTATGGTGTTTACATATCATTGCATTTTTCAACCTTCCTCAAAACGTTAGAGTAGAATTTGGGCCAAGACCTTAGGTTAGATCCCAAACCACCAAGGGTGTGGGTCCACCCATGATCCCCACCAATGTATGCAATTGGTACTATGTTACTTTACTCACATCTTTGCCAACCTCATCTTACTCTACTTTTTCTGTTTTGTTATGACTTACGAATTTTTGAAATTACAACTGGTAACTATTACAAAACCTAATATAATATAAATATAGCAAAGGTACTATATACTGAACATAACTAGTCAATTTAAACATGGTGGCCCACCAATCGTAGGCAATGTCACGTATGGCAACGTTAACCATATTTTGCAGCATCATATATTGTCGGAATTTGCAGAAACCGTAGCATATCTCCTCCCCTTTGTGCTGCCACCCTCATCCCACCCATTTCCTCATTTGGGGAAACCCTAGCATATTGCATCCCCTTCGTCCGACCACCCTCCTCCCACCCATTTCCACATCAAGTGATTTTTATAAAATGTCATTGTAACTAATCAATGTTACAGATGAAACATAATAACTATACAAACTGAAAGGGGGTTTATGTTTTTCTGCTGCCATTAGATACACTCATCGTTCCTCCTAGCCCACCCATGCTTTATCTCTGCACTTTGACTCACCTCCTTGCCTCCTCGTCACTCTGCTTCCTATGTGTACCCATCTAGCACTATGTCTATCACAAGGGACACCTCCATAGCGGTCTATGTTGCTATTGTGTCCTTTTATGTCAACAATCTTTCATTGAACAAACCTACGACTGGGAACGATGATCTATTCACCTCAACATAGATCCACCACCACCTCTTTCTAGTCAAATATTTTCCTTCTAAACCCACCACTATGCCATGACCTCTCACCACTCTAACAATATACCTCATACGCCTACATGCCCATCCACATCCTCCATGATGATAGACGCTTCGCTTTGTTGTTCCCGCGTTATCCCGCATTGACCATTGGTGTTGAAAATTATGACCTAAATTGTAAACCTTGTAAAAGAATCATTGAAGGGTCTACGATCACTGTACGTGAAACGACGGTTGTCCATCAATTTTACATATGGTGAGTATGCAGGAATTTTGTTTTGTTTCTCTTTCTGAACTAGGCAATAGAGATCTTCTACAGGACATCAATATAGTAAGGACTGCTTATTTTTCACATCCAAAGGTTCAAATCAATCAATACCAATTCCTATTGTCGGTAGTATTTGTCTCCTCGAGGGAAATTTTTGCATAGGCTAAAAAATTCGGGATCTCTCTTTCCCTTGTGTCATACCCACATTATGCACAACAGAGCGGCAAGGTATTGCGGCAGGTCGATGGGATGGTGACTGGTTGTGTGTATCCATACATCGCCCTTCTCATTACAAACCCAACCACTTATTACCCATTATAGTCTAGCGACTTGAGTTGAGATCAAGCAAGGGCGGAGATCATTTTGGGGTGGGGTTACATCAAGGTGCTGGTAGTTCTAGCACAACTCATCCCGCCAATAGCGGTCGAGGAACTGGAACCTCTCACTTAGGAAAGGAAGTCAGGTGAGCTACAATAACCTGACTTTCCTTCCCTCTAGTGTCGTTAAGAATAATTATTTCAAAATTTAGAAGACTGATTTCAACTTTCGAGCCATTCATTTCATTTTTTATCATGCCAATTTCAATTTTTTCAAATGGTCCATTTCAATTTCAAAAGTGTTCCGCTTTGCTTTCCCCCTTTTACACAAGGAGAGCACGGTCGTACAAAAAGCAATGAGATATTTTTTAGATGATTCTTTTTTTTGAGAAGTTGTGGTCCCTCCTGGCTGTCCCTAAACCCTCATGAACAGTAAATTCAAAAAAATGAAAGAATAATCAAAAGAATCTGAAATTTTGTGACTTCTCAAACGTTTTGGTGCTTGCAAATTTTCGTCGAGAAATATCATCTGATGAGCTCTACACACGAGAAAAAGACAGTGTTCAAAAGGTGCTCAAAATCTGGAGTGAAATATTTTTTTGTAGAGCTCTTCGAATATTTTTTTCCTATATGCAATCTTGCAAACACATACAAAGTTTGAGCGTATTTGATTCAGGAAATTTCATTTTTTTATTTTGTTTTCTATTTTTTAATATATTGGTCATTAGGGTGTAGGACACCCAGGAGCTAAAAAAATGAAAAATGTGAAAGAATATATAATTGCCTTGTTACAAAAATGGAATAGTCATGCGAAAAATGAATCATGTGAAAGATATACGTCTTCACTAGTCTTGTTTTCGCCTTCACTAGTCTCTCCTCGTGCTTTTCTTCCCTTTTGAACCCCTTCCCTATCCTCCCAACTACTATATATATGAAGCGAATACCCTCCCGTTCCATTTCGCACATCTAAAATCGCCCCGCCGCCACTTCCAGCGGAACGACGTCCTTCCAGGTAGCACAGATGTCAATCGCTCGTTTTATACATGCCAACGATCCTAGCTTCCTAGATCTCGTAGCGCTCATATACGTTTTATACATGCCAACAATCCTAGCTTCCTAGATCTCGTAGCCCTCATATAGTTTTGCTTGTGTCTGATGGGTATAGAAACAGAGAGCAACGTCGTCGTCAATGGGCATGCTGTTCGGGCGGCGCACCCCGGCGTGGCTGGGGCCGCTGCTCGGCGCGGAGTTCTTCAAGAGGTGCGCCGATCACCCCTATCAGGTCAAGAACGAGTGCAACCATTACTGCCTCGACTGCGCTGGCGAGGACGACGCCGTCTGCTGCACCCTGTGCGTCTCCGGCCACCGCAACCACCACGTCGTCCAGGTACGTAATTAGCGCGTATAACCTAGAGCATACTCACGTCTCAGGCAATCGCTAACAACGGCGGCGGCGGCCGCCGCGCTGTGGATGGATGCAATTGCAGATACGGAAGTCGTCGTACCGCGAAGTGATCCGGGTGGCGGAGCTGAAGGCGGTGGCTGAGATCTCCCTGGTGCAGACGTACGTCATCAACTACGATAGGGTGGTGCTTCTGAACCGGCGGCCGCAGGCGCCGCAGCACAGCGTCAAGTGCGTCGGCCCTGCCGGGGCGTGCCGGGAGTGCGGCCGGGGACTCGTGGACGCCAACTTCCGTTTCTGCTCACTGAGCTGCAAGGTACATGCATGCACGCGTACTCTCATAATTGCCTTCCATGTTTGTACGTTCGCTGTGAGGACACCACGTGGCTAATACTGGAGTATATATCAATTAATTGAAATCGATCTTTGAATTGGACGGACAAGATCCGACGTTAGAAGGTAAGTAAACTTTTTGTGAAACGTTCGCTTATCATTTTTGGAAAAAGAATACTAGTGGATACGGCCGGGATGCTGATCTGATTGACGGCTTTGACGCCGCCCAGCTCACGCTGGGCTCGCACGCTGCAGCCTCCAGGCTCCCACGTATTAGCTCGCACGCGATCTAGCCTGCGATCCGATCTGTCCCGAGCACGGCGGCCATGGCGCATGACCCATGTCTCGATCAACATTGCCTTGTCAACGGCCGGAGAGAGGCCAACATCACCATGTCAGACATGGTGGCGACGCTCGGCGCCGACCGCCCCACGTCGTTCCACAGCCGCAGCACAGTGTCCTCCTCGGCGGTGTCATACCCTGTACATTCCTAGCTTCGCGTCCACCGCATGGGTAGTGGCGTTGTTAGGCAAGTGCCCCGGCATCCAGTCCGCGAGCACGAAGAGGTCAACTTGGCCAAAGACTTCCTCCTCCATGGGCCAACCTCCAGGAGGAATCGTGCCGAAAGAGAACACGTCTAAGAGGGGCGTCGCCTGGCAGGTGTGCATCAACTCCGGCGCTAGGTACCCCATGGTACCAACTACGGGCGTGCTTTGTGGATCGGCGCCGTGGTCGTAAAATCTCGCGCGAGGCCAAGTCGCCAAGCACATTGCCCGGCCGACTTTGATGCATGTCTCGGTAGATGAGGACCTGCTCCAGGTTCTCATGCATGTAGAAGCAAGCACGAAGGCACGCCTTCACCTATAGGCCAGGCGCCTGAAAATTATTTTGCTTCCAGTCGATTCACTAGCCCGCACTGTTCGTCTTCTTCCTCGTGTCACCCCGTCCCTATGAAAAACCCCACCAACGCCGGCCGGACGGCTACTTCCTCACCCACGCCCCGCGGCGCTGTCCCATGCGTCTTGCCGCCCTGCCCTGGTCGAGCCACCCCCTCCATCGTGCTGCCGCCTATCGCCGCCGCAGCCATCCCTCTAAGGCTCATCCTTATCCAGCGCTGGCGAGCACCACCCAACCCGCCCAATACTAAGTTTCACAAACAACCGTGGTGATTTTAAAAAAAAAATTTGCAAACAAACATAAGGGGTGATTTCATTAACATTTGAAACATCTTTTTTTTTGTCAAGCCTCCTCAACAAGGATGTGGGTGATGAGGTGCATCGGTGTAGAGGTTTGATGGTTTCAGCGCGGATAATGTTTGTGACGAAAAAGTAAAATGTGAAATGAATTGTGATACCACGAGCAATTACTTAGTAAAGTAGCGTTATCTGTAAAGCTAAGACCATCTACTTAGCTCACTCATTATTTTTCCAGGATAGGGAAATTGGAGGAAAATTTCACAACACCCAAATTCCATGCCAAAATGTGATTGTATGCATCATGTACAAAAAAATGCATCCTAATAAACATGTGCATATTTTAGTACCAAATTAACTTTAAAAGTCACAACTTATTTTCCCGTGATGTATATCCATACAAAAAATTAATTCCTGGCGGGATGCGATCGTTGCCGTGGTAACCAAGGACATCAAGTGTCGGCGAAGCGGTACAACGCTATATACGATCTGGAATATTTGAGACGAGCGTAACCGGTGCATTTTCAGGTGGCCGCCCTGCCATTCGAGGATACCAAGCAGTGGCAGCTGACATGACCGGGCTCATGCCACGGTGCGAGTTGGCTAGGTTTCTCGGACATTTTAGCTTACGGTCGGGTTTGCCAGCAAGTTCTCTTTAAAAAATTTCATCAACTTTGTACATATTACTTCATTCTTTTCTATGTGAAAAGGCAGTGCTCCTATCGGTTTCCCCACACACAAAAAAACAATTTCTTTCATACTTTTCTTTTATAAAAATAACAAATGTTCAAGTATGGATAGACATCCACCCAAGTGATAAACCGCATTATACTCCTGGAGTAGTTTAGTTTTGTCATTATTTGCTTTAAACTTCTAGAAAACCATATATCGCTTGTTATGACACCATGTATATCCACAGAAAAAACACCTTTTTCATTACTTATTTATTAATATACATATTCAGTATCGCGGGTGGACATTCTCCAATGTGATAAAATGCAGTATATTCTTGGATTAGTTTATGTTATGTCACATTTGCATGCACTAGCTAGCTACTCTATATACTTTACTGATGCAAATTTATGTTTTTTTAATGTCAGCTTGATGGAATGGTGTCGGATCCCCATTTGACATTCATGATTGATCCGAGGCGCAGCCGGGGAAATTTAGGCTCAAACACAAAAGATGAAGGCGGGGCCGATGATCTGCCGGGACCTAGCGACCCTCCGCCGCTATGATCTGCCGGAAGGGTGTCCCTGAACGGGCACCCTTCTATTGATCTTGGTTGTTTTTGGTCAGTTGTCACCAATTTCGACATTGTTTTCATTTCTGCGTCATTTCAAGAACAACAGCGTTTTTTATTAGAGACATGTTGATCTTTTCCCTCTCATGGTCTAGAGATGGGAAAAGACTGATATTTCCATTGGCTCAATAATGGTGAGGTAGCTGCCTCGAAGATACATTATGCATGCTGTAATGCCCGTGTCTCGTACTTATTTGTAATATTGTGGATGCTCCATTGCAATTGTCTTGGTATTTTTATTTTATAATGGATCCTCGTGTTTGATATTTTATTTCAGATAATTTTTTGTTGCACTTAAACTATTGTTTTAATTTCTTGTTCAAAGAAAAATTGAGCTTAGTTTACTGAGTCAGAATTGTCCTGCAGTGCAGCTCCCCTACCCACGCCCGCCATCCAGTTTTGTATGAATAAGTGCTTTAAAGATGCAACAAATCTATTAAATTAACGCATATTGTTGTGGTCTAAACTTAACGAACGTATTTTAGAAATATGATCATTTACAATGGTGCAAAAAGGTAACGTATTTTATTTTGCTTTCGCACAGATTACACATAGTTATATTTTGTTACCAAAGTCTACAGTGAAATACTTGATGCTTTAATTAACTTATACGTAGGATTTAATTTTGGACTTCTGTAAACATTCTTGCAAACTCCTCTCTTCGGGAAACCACCAGTGGGGCTAAGGTGCTAGAAGATGTGATAGTTGATATGACAAAGTGAGCCAAAAAAAGAGAGATAATGACCGAAAACAACATTTTAGGAGGAGCGTTTTTTTTTTACTTTGTTGTGATGTGACTCTAACTCTAGTAGTTGGTAAACTCATTTAATTATCTGTAATAGTACAAATTCACAATTCTTTAGTTTTTTCTTTTTGAAAAAAGAGAGCTCTCACAATTCTTTATTTTTTTGGTTTTTTTTTCTGGGAGCTGTCACAGTTCTTTAGTTAAGTAAGGACATTCCGAAATAGGTCTATTTTTCTAGCACTGCTAGCTTTTGGTTGGTTATACGATGTTTTGTTCCATATAAGTTGCATCGACAACGGTTCGTCCGTTCAGACATGGTTTTGCCCGTGGGTTTTAATTTCGATTCGTATATGGAAACTGGGTGATACTTAATCTACTAAATGCACACAAAAAGTATTCTACAATATCCTGACATAACAATTCTGTTACTTATATAAAGGATGTTGGAGTACCCACCTTTTGGGGCATCGCCACGTGAGACGTGAGAGTGAATCCATGTTGTCCGTTTCACACGCGCGTCCCGTCGATGCCTCCCGGGCACGCTCCATGTCGTCCAATCTTTGAGGCCGCCTCACACCCGACCGATTTCCCTCAAGCTCCATGATACATGGGCCGCGGGCGTGCTCGGGACAGCTTTATGTGGTGCTTTTCATCGCCCCTACATGCACCGTCTCACGCGCGGCACGTGCCGCATGATCTCGGGTCATCCATCCGCACCATTTGTGTTGGACCGGGCTAGTTCGGCCAAATGAGACAGGTGCACACATGCATCCGGCTCAGAGTTTTGAATGCTCGCCTTGTCATGTGAGGGGCTTGGTTGGCCGCCTTTGTTTGCATAAACCCGGATCGCCTTGCTACATGCTCGAGCGCTATGTGGCACTTTCACCCATGTTATGCTTGCCCGGACCCTTATCTTCACGGGCCCTGGTCAGCAGGCGCATATGGGGTGCTTTGTTGGGTAAATTATCTAGATGTTGCATGTTGCTAGTTGTTTAACGGAATGTAGCCTGGGATGGCTGGCCGGTGGAGTCTGCATTTGTTGGGGTGGTCGGTTATGATGGTTGAGGAAGTTTGCCGTGGGGGTGTGGTTGCTATTCGGTTTGCCAGCTAGATTCATTCATCCATGTATCCCTTTTTTGCGTCGTTCATGTATTCTTTATCATCTTCTTGAACATGCTGACATGTTTTTAGCCAGATATGTGTCTGTGTGCTAGGCGACGGTTCTGATGGTTGAGGTCATTCTTCATGGCAGTGTGGTTGGGTGGCCGGTTCAGATGGTGCTGGTTTGGACGGGTAGCTTTTGTCTTGGCTACATCTTGCTTCGTGCCCGGTGGGCTGGGGTGGGACGGGACATCTAACGATCCTCCTCTTTTCATGCGCTCGGCTTTGCCTTCTTTGTACGTGGCGGGCTAGCGTGCGATGGGACGTGCAACGTTAGTTGCCAATGCCAATTTTTTGATACTCTTTACCCTTCACCTATAGGTGTTGCTGGCATGGGTGTGCCCGTACATTGCAGATGTTGGCGTTTGATATGCTAGTAAAAGCGCGCCGTCTACTCGGTCCTTTATCACCCACTTGCTCTGCGGCTAGCCAATGTTATCCTTGTGGTCCCGCATGCCAGTGTGTGCATGAGGTTTACTTCGAGTTGGTGCATTTGATGCCGCTTGCTTCCCCATGTCCTTTTCGTACCACCCCCCGCCTTCTCCTTCATGCTCACGTCCAACAGAGAAGGCAGGCTGCTTCCTCTTTCTTCATTTCATTGGAAACTGACGGTGTCTCGGCTAGGGGGGCTCTCATCATGACGACCCGCCTTGGTGGGCTGGGGCCAAGGACACCCACCTTAGTTCCATTCGGGGCCATTTCGGGTGGTCCATGAATATTACAAGGAAGATCCAGAAGACTTGATGTATACTCCAAGACGTTGGATCCATGGAAAACATATCTCCTTATGACCCACAATGATAGGATATCAATGGTAGTTCTCTCGATAAGTAAGAGTATCGAACCCAACGGGGAGAAGAAGGAATTGACAAACGGTTTCAACAAGGTATTCTCTGCAAATGCTGTAAAAGAGTAGTAACGGATAGTTTCGTAGCAAGGTAATTCGTAGAAAGTAATAAGGTGCAGAAAGGGACCAATCCTTATATTGCAAAGGACAAGTTGGAAGTAGTTCTTCTATTAAGCAAAGAGTTCTCGAGGACACATGGTAATTTTGTCTAGTCATGTTCATCATGTTTGCTGATTCGCGCTCACTACTTTGATAAATTGTTATGTGGGTGGAACGGTGCTAGGGTGTTGTTCTTAATTGAACAAACAACCTTCTCAGGATTACCTCCTCTCGCAAGTATCCGCAACTACAAAAGAATAATTAAGATAAATCTAACCATAGCATGAAACATATCGATCTAAAGCCCCTTACAGAACATCAAATAACTAGGAGTTAAGCTTCTAACACCCTCGCAACCTATCATATACTTACTACTCCTCAATGCCTTCCCCTAGGCCCGGGCATGTTGAGGTTTCATGTAGTCGACATTCACGCGAGACTACTAGAGGAAGAACAACATAACACATCATCAAAATATTGAACGAATACCAACTTCACATGGTTACTTAAAAACAAGACTTCTTCAATGTCCTAAAGAACAAACAGAACAACTCACAAGTCATATTCATGTTCAAGACCAGGGGAGATAAATATATGATTAACAGAACATATGATTTTCCACCAAATAAACCAACTAGCATCAACTACAAGATCTAATCAACACTACTAGCAACCACCAAGTACCAATATGAGGATTTGGACAAAGAATGAATACAAGGGATGAACTATGGTTTGGAGATGAGATGGTGCTGATGAAGATGTTGATGGAGAGATGAGAGGAACGTTGGTGATGATGATGGTTTTGATTTTCCCCTCCCGGAGGGAAGTATGCCCGGCAGAATCGCTCCGCTAGAGAGGAAAAGTACTCCTGCCCAAGTTCCGCCTTGAGACGGTGGCGCTTCGTCCCATAAGTCTTCTTTTAATTTTTTAGGGAAAATGGCCTCACATAGTAGAAGATGGGCACCGGAGGGCTTCTGTGGGCCCCACAAGGCAATAGGGCATGCCTAGAGGGGTACGGTGCGCCCCTACCTTGTGGGCCCATGGTTTCTCTTTTTTGGTACTTCTTTCTTCCAGTATTTTTTTATATATTTCAAAATAATTCTTTGTAAAATTTCATGTCATTTGGAGATCCGAAGAATAGCTATCTCTACTATAGCTCTTTTAGGTCCAGAATTCCAGCTGTCGGCAATTTCCCTCTACATGTATATATTGCATATTGAGAGAGAAAAGACATTAGAATTACATCATAAAGTGAAATATTGATTTAAAATATTATAAATAACAGTAGGAAAACATGATGCAAAATGGATTTATCAGCTCCCCAAGCTTAGACCTCGCTTGTCCTCAAGCGAATGCCGAACTCGATAATCATGGCCACATGTTTATAGAGAGAGTTGTCGATAAAACAAAATACAGACATTGTAGCATCATGGTCATTATTATAACATCAATTATTCATCATAAAATTTCTCATGATCAAGTAATAATTCATCCACAAGCCAAAGTATGAACAATAAACTTTCTTGAAAACTAACAAACTATGTTTTAGTCATTGAAGCAATTATAATTCATCATATTTCTAGAGAGGGTCTATGTAAGAGCTTCCGATTTAGAAAATTCCACATACTTAACCATCATATAGTCTTCTATGATTTCCAACACTCAAAGCATATTTTTAGATAAAACGTTTCAACCAGGCACATAGGAAGATGGGGGTCTAATGTGTCACCTCCCAACTTATTTATCTTAGGGATAATGCCAACAATAGTAACTCATGATCACCAATATTCAACTCGATATATGTGCCTTGATCATTCTCTACCACATGATGCTTGCCATGTGGAGAATAACTGAGGTTGGAATAACAATAAATACTATTGACTCATAAATAATAGGAAGGACTAAACATTACAAGATATGCCCTTCGCAGAGGGAAGCAAAGGTTGTCATGCGCTTTTTATTTGAATGTGCACGATCTTAATGCAAAGGAATGTCACTTTACATTGCCCCTTGAGATAGCAACATTTATTATGCAGTCCATCACTTTTATTGTGTTACCATCACAAGTTCGTACAAAACTTATTTTCCCTTACAATAAAATATTATACATATTTAGGAGCAATTTTTATTGCTTTGCACCGATGACAACTTACTTGAAGGGTCTTATGCAACCCATGGGTAGATATGATGGACACTCATGACAGGAAACTAGGTTTAAGGGATTTTGTATGCACAAGTAGTATCTCTACTTAGTACGAAATTTTGGCTGGCAAAACATTATGAGAAAGCACCACATGTTTAACGATCCATGACAATATAACTTATATGTGAATATAAGCAAACATAACCCATGATGTTGTCTTCCTTGTCCAACATCAACTATTTGATCAAGCTTGAAAATAATTAATGGGGGCTTGCTACTTGTGAGCTTCGCTCGAATTTTCCCCGCAGAGGAGAGGAGATGCAGTACAGTAGACATAAGTATTTCCCTCAGTGAGACCTAAGGTTTATCAAGCCATAAGGAGAATCACGCAAAGCCTCATGAACAACACATGTACACAAAAGCAAATACTTGCACCCAACACGAATAAGAGGGTAGTCAATCCCATTGGTCGTTACTTGCAAGGATTAAATCTTGAAGTGGTAGATAGATATATTACAAAGATAAAATGAAATAAAAAATTGCAACAAAGTATTTTTGTGTTTTTATATATGATAAAGGTAGACCCAGGGCCATAGTTTTCACTAGAGGCTTCTCTCTCGAACACATAGCATACAGTGGGTAAATTTTTTATTGTTGGGCAATTGATAGAAAAACGCATAGTTATGATGATATTCAAGTCAATGATCATGCATATAGGCATCACATCTGAGATAAGTAGACCGACTCCTACCTGCATCTACTACTATTACTCCACCCATCGACTGCTATCGAGCATGCATCTAGGGTATTAAGTTAATAAAAACAGAGTACCGCCTTAAGCAAGATCACATGATGTAGACAAAGTAAACTCAACAAATATGAATAAACCCCATCATTTTACCCTTAATGGCAAGAACACAAATACGTGTCTTGTCCCTTAATATCACTTGGATAGAGCACGGCAAGATTGAACCCATCACAAAGCACCTCTCCCACTAAAGATAAATCAATCTAGTTGGCCAAACCATAATAAAGTTTAAAAAAGCCTCCATTAATATTCATAAATATTCAGGTCATAAACCCACAATTCATGGGATCCCAACAAACACACCACAAAAGAAGATTACATCGGATAGACACTACTAGGGAAAAGCCTAGTAGTAGCGCGGGTTTAATGCCTACTAGTAGCGCGGGGAACAACGCTACTAGTAAGGCGGTACAGCTATTACTTAGCAGTAGCGCGTGCGGCACACGCTACTGCTAAGACATATAGCCGCAGCGCATGTTTATTCCAGCGCTACTGCTAATCTCACTGGTAGTAGTGTGTTTCCTGTCCATTGCTACCAATTATGAGGTTGTTATATCATTATGTTCATAACAGTGTCGGAAATGAAGGTGGATTAAGTTCAATTGAAGGCAACATGTGGTGCATGTCGAAAGTATACTACTAGTTTGGACTAGTAGTACTTTCGATGTGCACCACATGTTGCCTACACTTGAATCTAATCCGCCAACACAAGCTATGTAATCATCATCATAGTCATTACCACCAACACTAGCTATTTAATCATCATAGTCATAGTGTAGCACATCATCATCTTCAAACTCATTCTAGCTAGCTAATCACCACCAACACTAGCTACGTTAGCTATCTAATCACCACCAACACTAGCTAATAATAATCATCATAGTCATTACCACCAAGACTGGCTATTTAATCATCATAGTCATAGTGTAGCACATCATCATCTTCAAACTCATTCTAACTAGCTAGTCACTCCTACTGCTCTCTCTCAGGTATAATAGCATAAAACATGTGTACCACTCCTGCTTCATCATATTGGATCATGCAGATGAACCTATCTCCTAATTGTGGGCTGCGCTTCTGATTGTTGCCCCGTAGTACCTCTCTGCGATCCTTCACAATTTTGCTCCAGTCTTTGACTATTAAGACTTCCTCGCTTTGAGAAATCCTGAATGCACTAAAGAGCAATGTAGGATGTCTTGGTCGTAAACTAACAATTCTCATGCGACCTTTAGTCTCGATCCAATGAGGCACAACATTCATCAGGAGTCCCTGTTGAAGAACATCGTAGTAACATACTTAGAAATGAAGTTTAGCTTAAAAATAATGTATGCAAAACATGCACTGAGGACAAATAGTAAAAATCTTACCATCTTTCCTAAATAGATGTGACCTTAGTTGAATACGAACACTATTGTTCGCACGTTTTGAGTACTAAGATTTTTAAGTCCAGGAAATAATTTGACTTGACAGCATCAAGATCCTGAAGCCATGAAATATAATGACTTATCTCCTCGCAATTTAGTTCAGCCCCGGGATAGTGGATGGTCATGTCTACCAAGCATCGGACATGTTTGCTTGAATGGAAATAAGCTGTCAATAGAAAATAGTTGTCAACTATTTTTGAATAAACAATATCCAAGACATAAATATGGTTGAGAAACTCACATAATGGTAGAACTGGAGGCGTCTGCACATCGACCCAGATGTTGATATTATCTTCGGAACTAGAAGTAAAAATTGTTGTGGATAGGGATCCTGTAAAAACATCTTTTGAGGAATGGGCCAGACCCGGCCATTTCTCAAGAACACTAGCTAAGGGCCCTGATACTACCACTTGGATCTGGAACCTACATGCTAATGCTCACGATTTCGATAGTCATACTGGTGATTTGGAGGAGATTTCTCGAAAAGTCTTTAGTGCTCATTTCGGGCAACTTTCCATTATCTTTCTTTGGTTGAGTGGCATGTACTTTCATGGCGCCCGTTTTTCCAATATATCATCTTCTGGACGAATATCAAAGGTGATAACCATATCAGGCTCAAATGCATAAGTCTTGCGTAATACTTGCCAAGTTTTGCATTCAAAATAGGTGTAGGTGTCTGCGTTTTATAATTTTGTGTGGAAAGTATAACCATGCTCGGTCTTCAAGTAAACTCTCTTTACCTCCATAGTTTTCATCGGACTGAAACCTATGTTATCCAAGACAAAAACTCATGCATGGCAGGGGATATGCTAGTAGAATAGTAAAAAATTAAAATTATAAGTTGAAGCAAATGAAGCAGAAGTCATGCTTAATTACGAAAAAAGACTTGTTGTTGTGACTTACTGTATCCACCTCGAAGTTCTCATCCAGCTTGATGTTGAAGCGCCTATCATCATCTAGGAAGATTCTGTCACATAGGCCGCGCTCGTCTTTGCAGTATTCGCAAATACCGAAATCCTTTTTGTCGTCACACATTTCCTATGTTCATAGTTGAAACATTAATTGAAAATCGATCGGAGGAAACTACCATGATACTCAACACACAAATCTGGGGCACTTGATATTTCCTACATATTCTAGCACAAGTCATGCTTAAATTCACGAAAAAATCTGGCATGACCTTTGCTCAAATAGGACATATCGAGTGCCTGAAGTTTGCCCGAATGGAAATGAATCAACACTCCAGCAAAACATAGGCCACTCCGATTTTCCCAGTGATACAAAGATGTTCATGCTTAAACTTGCAATTCCATCTGGATCAATTATCATAAGCATTCGCACATGAGCTCACCGACTAAATGCCATAGTTCTACTCTATTCAACACACCGAGGAGTGGATAAAGAGGAGGTGGTCTTTAAGCTCACCGACTCGGGTGTAGAGGAAGTAGAGGTAGCTCGGATGATGATCACTCGAAGGAGACACGACTCTACAAAGCCTGCATATTCCACTGAGTAAAATTTTAATTAGTTCATCAAATCTCATATAGCATTCTGTGATGACAAAGTGATAATGACATAAATTCAACTAGTTCTATTAATTCAACTAGTTCAACTAAGCACTTACTAAAAATAAACTAGTTCTATTAATTTTCTTACTAAAAATAAACTGGTTCTATAGTAAAATTTTAATTAGATCATCAAATCTCATATACCTAAATTTTGTTACTAAAAATAAAAAATTTCTATTAATTCAACTAGTTCAACTAAGCACTTACTATAAATAAAAATAATAAATTTTCTTACTAAAAAAACAATAAAAAATTAAATTATACAAGAAAAGTACAAAAAAGTTTAGGGTTTGGATAGATGGAGGGAGGAGGGAGGAGGAGGAGGAGGGAGTAGAAAGGATGAGGAGGGGGAGGAGGGAGGAAGGGGCGACCGGAGGAGGAGGGAGAAGGAAGGAGGAGGGGGCAGCTGGAGGAGGAGTGGATGGGGGAGGATGAGGAGGTAGGAGGGGCGGCCGAAGGAGGGAGGGGGAGGAGGGGGCGGCCGGAGAAGGAGGGAGGAGGGAGGAGTGAGGAGGGGCTGGTCGGAGGTGGAGGAGAGGGGCGCGGTAGGGAGGAGGAAATACATCAGTGGAGGAGGAGCAGGAGTGTCGATGGCGGCGGGCGATGAAAGCTTGTCGGGGAACGGCGGCGGTGGCGGACGACGGGGGGTGCGAGGGAGTGAGAGTGGAGAGGGAGAGTGGGGTGGCCTGTTGGGTGCGCGTATACACGTTGAACTTAGCAGTAGCATGGGATCGTATAACGCGCTACTGCTAAAATCCATAGCAGTAGCACACTCTGAAAATGCGCTACTGCTAAGGCTAAGCATGTAAAAAAAAATCAAAAATACATTAGTCATCGATGATCTTTTTTGTGTAGAATCTAAATTGTAAATAGGAATCGCCCCCAGTTTTTAAGAACCGGCAAAGATTCCTATTGCAGCCACAGATCCTACACATAGAGTTCAGTGAAGACCAAGTGCTTGTGATGGTTTGAGAAATAAGGTATGTAAGGTGGTAAACACCCTGTTCGCTTAGCAGTATGGGACTAAAGTTAGGGGATGAGACTTTGGCAGTAGCGATGGTTGTAGAAAAGCGCTACTGCTAAGAACTTTAGCAGTAGCGCTTCTTTTGGAAAGGCGCTACTACAACACATGGTTTGGGGGCGATGCCCTTAGCAGTAGCGCACGTTTCCTCCAGCGCGCTGCTGCTACCTGTGTATTAGTAGTGTGATGTTTTGAAGCGCACTATTGCTAAGTAGCAGTAGTGTATGTTTTATTGCCACGCTGCTGGTATGATTCTGTATATAAGGTTTTCCCTAGTAGTGAGAACTCCAAGAACATCGAGGAGAACATGGTATTGAAGATCAAATAGAGAGAAGAAGTCATCTAGCTACTAGCTATGGACCCATAAGTCTGTGGTAAACTCCTTATGCATCATCAGTAGGGTAGCAAGGTAGATGTAGAACCCCTCCATGATCGATCCCCCTCCGGCAAAGTACCAGAAAAGGCCTCTTAATAGGATCATGGAAGAACAGAAGCTTAACGCGGCGGAAAAAGAGTTTCGGTTGGCGCTGTCTTGGTCTCCCAATATTTGAGAATTTATAGAAGTGGAATTAGGTCAGATAGAGCCTCGTGGGGCACACAAGGCAACATGGTGCGTCGGGTTGCCTTGACATCTCCTCGTACATCATCTGGTCTCCTCCCGAAGCTTCCAGGGTCTCTTATGTCCAGGAAAAATTTGCTAAAAAGTTTCGTAGTGTTTGGACTCCATTTGGTACCGATTTTCTAGAAAACCAAAAACAAGCAGAAAACAACATCTGGCACTAGGCATTAGGTTAATAGTTTAGTCCCAAAAAACTGATTATAAAATAGCATATAAAACATCCAAGATTGATACTATAATAGCATGGAATAATCAAAATTATAGATAAGTTGAAGACATATTAGCATCCCCAAACTTAATTCTTGCTCGTCCTCGAGTAGGTAATGGATAAAAACATAACTTTTGATGTGGAATGCTACTAACATGTTCATCAGTAACCACTTCTATGGTATGATATTAGGATACAAGTGATTCAAAGCAATAGTATATAATTTGATATAAAGACATCAATACCCAGGCATACCGACAAACAAGCATGCCTTTCAAATAAAAATGCTAAAGAACGCTATCCCTATGAAATAATATAGCCTTGTCATGATCGGTCTTCCTAACACAATGTATTAATCATGCACAACCCTGATGACAAGCCGAGCAATTAGTTCATACTTTTTAACGTGCTTCAACTTTTTGAATTGTCACGCAATACATGAGCGGGAGCCATGGATATAGCACTATGGGTGGAATAGAATGCTGAGATCAATAAGAGGAAGTCAAAAAGGAAGATAGTCTCGCATCGACGCAGCTAATCAACGGGCTATGGAGATGCCCATCAATTGATATCAATGCAGGAGTAGGGATTGCCATGCAACGTATGCACTAAGAGCTATAAGTGTATGAATGCTCAAAACTAAAAACTAATTGGGTGTGCATCTAACTTGCTTGCTCATGAAGACCTCAGGCATTTGAGGAAGCCCATCATCAGAATATACAAGCCATGTTCTATAATAAAAAAAATCGCACTAGTATATGAAAGTGACAACTCAGGACACTCTCTCTACGAAAATTATGGTGCTACTTTGAAGCACAAGTGTGGAAAAGGATAGTAGCATTGCCCCTTCTCTCTTTTTCTCTAATGTTTTGTTGGGCTCTTTTTGGCCTCTTTTTTTCGTCCGGTTTCTCATCCCGACTTCTGGGGGAATCATAGTCTCCATCATCATTTCCTCACTGGGACAATGCTCTAATAAATATGATCGTAACACTTTTCTTTACTTACAACTCGATAAAACTGAAACATATGACTCTACATGAATGCCTCTGGCAGTGTACCAGGATGTGCAATGATCTAGCATAATATATATAAAAAATGATGAATGGTGGCTGAACAAAAAATACTATGTCAGCTATATGATCATGAAAAACAGTATAACAATGATGATGTATGTCATAAAACAGAACGGTGGAAGTTGCATGGTAATATATATCGAAATAGCTATGGAAATGCCATAATAGGTAGGTATGGTGGCTGTTTTGAGTAAGATATAAGGAGGCTTATGTGATATAGAGCGTATCATATCACAGGGTTTGGATACACCGGCAAAGTTTGCACCAACTCTAGAGGTGAGAAAAGGCAATGCACGGTACCGAAGAGGCTAGCAAATTGCCGAAAGGTAAGAGTGTGTATAATACATGGAGTCAAATTAGTCATAAAGAACTCACATACTTATTGCAAAAGTCTATTAGCCCTCGAAGCAAAGTACTACTATGCATGCCCCTAGGGGGGTAGATTTGTAGGAAAAGTCCATCGCTCATCGCCAACCGCCACTCATAAGGAAGACAATGAATAATAAATCATGCTCCAACTTCATCGCATACCTAGAGACTATACGTGGATGATTCAGGAATCACAAATCTTAACACCAATATTCTTACTAAACACAATCATTCACTAGTACCTTCCACATATCACCATCTTAATATCACAAATTATTGCGAGGAATCAAACATATCATATTTAGTGATCTACATGATGTATTTATTATATCCCTCTTGAATACATATCATATTAGGACCAATTTCATAACACGTGCATATTACCATTGCTATTCATTCAACTCTCAAAAAGATATACGTGAAGCATGAAAGTGAAACTGTTTCTTTAGAATATAACAACCGCCATGCTCTAAAAGATATAAGTGAAGCACTAGAGCAACTTCCTAGCTCAAAATATATAAGTGAAGATCAAAGAGTATTCTAACAAATCATGAATAAATGTGTGTCTCTCTCAAAAGGTGTGCTGAGCAAAAGATGATTGTGGCAAACTAAAAATCAAACAAAGCAGAAACTACTATGGCACAAGATGGTTTGTAGACAAAAGAGGGGATGTCTTCTGGGGCATCCCCAAGCATAGACGCTTGGGTCTTCCTTGAATATTACCTTGGGCTTCCTTGGGCATTCCCAAGCTTACGGTTTTGTTGGGATTTCCATCGAATATTACCTTGAATATTGCTACTTGCGAGTTGCGTTGGGATTTCCCCTGAAGAGAAGAGGAGATGCAGGAAAATAGAGATAAATATTTCCCTCAGTGAGAACCAATGTTGATCGAACCAGAAGTAGAATCACGCAAAGGCTCGTGAATAGCACCTGTGCACACAAAAGCGAATACTTGCACCCAACATGAACAAGAGGGTTGTCAATCCCCTTAGCGGTTACTTGCAAGGATTAAATCTTGTAGTGGTAGATAGATAAATTACAAAGATAAAATAAAAGAAAATAAAAATTGTAGCAAAGTATTTTTATGTTTTTATATATGATAAAGGTAGACCCGGGGGCCATAATTTTCATGAGAGGCTTGTCTCTCGAACACATAACATATGACGGGTAATTTTTTTACTGTTGGACAATTGATAGAAAAATGCATAGTTATGACAATATTCAAGGCATCACGTCCGAGACAAGTAGACCGACTCCTACCTGCATCTACTAGTATTACTCCACCCATCAACCGCTATCCAACATGCATCTAGGGTATTAAGTTAATAAAAACAGAGTAACGCCTTAAGCAAGATGACATGATGTAGACAAAGTAAACTCAACAAATATGAATAAACCCCATCATTTTACCCTTAATGGCAACAACACAAATACATGTCTTGTCCCTTTATAGCACTGGGATAGAGCACCGCAAGATTGAACCCATCACAAAGCACCTCTCCCACTAAAGATAAATCAATCTAGTTGGCCAAACCAAATGGATAGATCGGGGAGAAATACAAAGATATAGAAATCATACGTAATAAATATTCAGATCATAAACCCACAATTCATCGGATCCGATCAAACACACCACAAAAGAAGATTACATCGGATATAACTCCAAGAACATTGAGGAGAACATGGTATTGAAGATCAAATAGAGAGAAGAAGCCATCTAGCTACTATCTATAGCCCCGTAGGGCTGGGGTAAACTACTCAAACATCATCGGTAGAGCAGAAAGGTTGATGTGGAACCCTTCCATGATCGATTCCCCCTCCGGAAGAGTACCGAAAAAGCATCCAGATGGGATCGCGGAAGAACTGAAGCTTGCACGACAGATAAAGTCTTTTGGGTGGCTCTCTATTGGTTTCCTAATATTTGAGAATTTATAGAAGTGAAATTAGGCCAGACAGAGCCTTGAGGGGCCCACTAGGCAACTGGGGGCGGCCACCTTGGGTGCATTGGGCTGCCTTGACGTCCCTTCGTACATCCTCTGGTCTCCTACTGAAGCTTCCATGTTCTCTTATGTCTAGAAAAAAATTGTCAACATTTTTCATAGAGTCTGGACTCCATTTTCCATTGATTTTTTAGAAAACTAGAAACAAGCAAAAAACAACTGGCATTGGGCACTTGGTTAATAGATTAGTCCCCAAAATTGGTAGAAAATATCATATAATTGTGTATAAAACATCCAATATTGATACTAAAATAGCATGGAACAATAAAAATTATAGATAGATAGGAGACGTATGAGGGTCATAAGCATAGAAGATGTCCAAGATAGTATATTTATATGTGAAACCTCTCTTCCTTATTATTCCTTAATGAATTGCATCAATGACCAATGCTATGTTAACTTCCAATAATTTTCCAATCATACTTTTGATATGTGAAGTCATTACTCCTCATGGGATTAGCATATGAACTTTTAGTATTGTTGCTAAGATGGAAACAAGAAAATAAAGCAAACAAAACTCATACTACTCATTATTATATAACTCTCATAGATGATTACATAGATAGAACAATCAAGAAACAAGCACTCAAAAACTACTTCATACTAATACTTTATCTTCTAGATCACAAAATAAATAGGGATCAAACTAAGATAAATAATGATGATAAAAGTGGTGGTGATACGATACCCAAGGCACCTCCCCCACGCTTGGAACAAGACATGGGTGGTACCCATACCCGTGTACTCAAATTTCTATCTTTGGTGAATGGTGGTGATGAAGTGGTGGGCTTGTCCTTTATCTTCCGAGCTGCTAGGAAATTCATCTTTTCGGTGATCTCGCAAAGAGCTCGGTTCTGCTCCTCCATGGCAGTAACTTCTTAAGTGAGTGATGTGTTTTGAGCACAAAGCGCATCAACAACCTTTAATGCATTAATATGACACAAAGAGAGATCAAGATAAACAGTGTAGAAAGTGTCTCCCTCTTCCATAGCCTTGAAGGGGGCGGGTATTGGTTTGCTTCCTCCATCTCCCTTGATCTCGCCACTGATGGTTTCCATGTTCTCCTCATGGCTTGTGGTATCTTCTTCGCATGTCGACTACTCATAGTAAACCCCATTGTAAGGGCATTTACCTGGAGCTGGTCGGATGATGTGCTGCTTGGCAACGAGCTTCGGTGGAGCCATAGGGGACTTGGAGATCTAAAATCCTGCTAGAAAAATTCCCCGAAACAAGAACATAGGAGAAACTTGCGATACAGAGGTCAAAACCGTGAGGAGCTTATATAATGAATGTTTATCTTGCACGAAAGCATACGAGAGGAATACAAAGTGGGGAAGGTGCATGAGGGGCCCACAAGGCACCAGGGCACGCCTAGGGGGGTAGGGCCGCCCACCCGCCTTGCGCCCTCCTCGTGAACCTTCTCAACTATTTCTTATTTTCCTAATTTTTCTAATATTCCTAAACTGAAAAAAATATTTTTTATGGAATTTTTGGAGTTGGTTCACTTACTGTATCACATAGCTATTCCTTTTTAGGGATTCTGGAGTGTTTAGGAAGGTCTCTTCAAAATATTCCTCTGATGTAATTACTTGAATAATGTTGGTTTCAACGTTAATGGGGTACCTGTAATATAATGTTTAATTCTTTGCCCATTAACCACCTTCAGATTGTTTCCTTCGGTGTTATTGATCTTTATAGATCCAGGACGGTAAACTTGTTTGACGATATATGGGCCTTCCAATTAGGAGAGAAGTTTTCCTGCAAAGTGTCTAAAGCAAGAATTGTAAAAGAGAACTTTGTCACTCATATTAAATTCTTGTTTCCAAATTCTGTTGTCATGCCATCTTTTAACTTTCTCTTTAAATAACTTGGCATTTTCATAAGCTTGTATTCTCCACTCATCTAGAGAACTAATACCAACTAACCTCTTTTCACTGGTAAGTTTGTAATCATAATTAAGTTCTTTAATTGCCCATTAAGATTTATGTTCCCACTTGAGGCAAATGACATGTTTTTCGATAAACCATATTATACGGGGACATACCCATAGGATTTTTATAAGCAGTTCTATATCCCATAGTGCATCATCCAGTTCCTTAGACCAGTTCTTCCTAGATTTATTAACAATCTTTTGAAAAATTAATTTTACATCTCTATTTCTCAATTCAACTTTCCCGCTAGACGGAGGATGATAAGGTGATGCTAATCTATGGATTACATCATATTTGGCTAAGATTTTATGGAATGCACCATGCATAAAATGTGAACCACCATCAATCATTAAATATCTAGGAACTCCAAACCTTGCAAAGATAACTTCTTTAAGAATTTTAACAGATGTGTTGTGAGCAGCACTACTAGTTGGAATAACTTCTACCCACTTAGTGACATAATCAACAACAACTAAAATATGAGTATAGCCATTAGAGGAAGGAAAAAGTCCCATATAATCAAAATCCCAAACATCAAATGGTTCAATAACAAGCAAATAATTCATAGGCATTTCTTGACGTCTACCAATATTACCAATTCTTTGACATTCATCATAAAGAGGACAAACTTACTGCATCATTAAAGAGAGTAGACCAATAAAAACCAGATTGTAATACCTTATGTGCAGTTCTATGTCCAGCATGGTGTCCTCTGTAAGCATTGGAGTGGCACTTCTTTATGATTTGTTCCTACTCATACTTAGGTACACAACATCCAACAACACCATCTTCTCCTTCATTATATAGATGTGGGTCAACCCATCAGTTAGATCTTAAATCAAAGAAGAAAATTTTCTTTTGTTGATATGTGTAATTAGCTGGTATCTATTTAGCAACAATGAAATTAGCATAATCTGCACACCAAGGATTATCACAAGAAGTGGAAGCATTTATTACAGGTAATTTCTTAGGAAAACTATCATTAATAGGTAGTGGGTATATGCAATAGGATTTTTTGCTCCCTTTTTAGTTTCTACGAACAATATGCAAATCAAACTCTTGCAAAAAAATAACCCACCTAATCAATTGAGGTTTAGCATCTTTCTTATCCATGAGATATTTAATAGCAACATGATTAGTGTGAATAGTAACTTTAGAATCAATAGTATAAGGTCTGAATTTATCACAAGAAAACACAACTGCTAAAAATTCTTTCTCAATAGTGCATAATTTCTTTGAGCGGTATCCAAGTTCTTACTAGCATAATGAATAACATTCAATTTCTTATCAACACTTTTTCCTAGAATATCACCAATGGCATAGTCGCTAGCATCACACATAATTTCAAAGGGTTGGTTCCAATCAGGTGGTTGTACAATGTGTTAGTTATTAGTGCTTTCTTAAGTATTTCAAAGGATTCTACACATTCATCATTGAAAACAAATGGAACATCTTTTTGCATGAGATTAGTAAGAGGCCTGGAAATTATAGAGAAGTCCTTAATAAACTTTTTGTAGAAACTAGCATGACCAAGGTAACTTCTTATATGTTTAATATCTTTAGGACATGTCATTTTAACAATGCGTCAACTTTAGCTTTGTTTGCTTCAATGCCTCTTTCAGAAATTTTATGACCAAGGATTATGCCTTCATTCACCATAAAGTGTCAGTACTCCCAATTCAAAACAAGATTAGTCTCTTCACATCTCTACAAACCTTATCAAGATTGCTCAAGCAGTCATCAAAAGAAGTTCCATAAATGGAAAAATTATCCATGAATACCTCAACAATTTTCTGACAGAAATAAGAGAATATAAGAGTCATACATCTTTGAAAGGTAGCAGGTGCATTAGATAAACCAAAAGGCATACGCCTATAAGCATATATAAGTTCCAAAAGGAGAAGTAAAAGTAGTTTTCTCTTGATCTTCTTGTGACACGGGTATTTGAGAGAAACCAAAATATCCATCTTGGAAACAAAAGTGTGTATGCTGACAAACTTTCTAGAATTTGATCAATCATAGGCAAAGGGTAATGATCTTTCCTAGTAGCTTTATTTAATTTTCTGAAGTCAATTACCATCCTATAACCGGTTATATTTCTTTGTGGGATAAGTTCATTTTTTATCATTATGAACAATGGTGATGCCACCTTTCTTAGGGACACAATGAACAAGACTTGCCTATCTACTATCAGCTCTATGATAGATTATACCTGCCTCTAGAAGCTTTAATATTTATTTTCTTACCACATCCTTCATCTTACGATTCAAGCGACATTGATGATCGTCTAGTTTAGCATCATGCTCCATACTAATCTCATGTTGACGTAGAGTAGGGCTAGTTCCCATCATCAAGAGTATATCCAATCGCAGCACAATCCTTCCTCAAAGTTTTGAATAATCAATTTTCTTCGTGCACTGAAAGGTTAGCATTGGTAATAACATGATATATTTTTTATTCATCAAGATAAGCGTATTTCAATGCATCTCAGAATTTCAATATATATAGATTAATTGCATATCAGGATGTATTGTTCCATCCGCCGCATAAGGATTAGAAAGCAATTTTTCCATAATACATGAAGGGATTTCATAATAAATATTTTTAGTACGCTCAGTATGTTGAGGAGCATCTCTTACCACTTCTTGTCAAGGTGAAGATTGTTGGGAAAGGCAGTAGAAAACAAAATTTTCTATGCCTACGCACACCAAAGATCAATATGAAGATGCATAATGGGTTTGGATCATGGTCGTTACCGTCACCGAGTTGCAGCGGAAGAAGAACATGTCGGTGTAGATCGTACTTAGTGTCCCTTGAACATCAACGAACAATCCTGTGAACCGCCAATGAACAGCCCTCTAAACGAAGACCGAAAACATGTCCTACCTTCTTTGTTGGAAGCATGCAGCCTTCACGATCAGGCAGCGCTTTGCCATCCAGAGCTAATCGTCCCCGAAGAATTATAGGGAGGAGATTAGAAACACACAAGACTTCTAATTATGTGGACAATAGGATTATCCTAGCTCTAATTAGTCAACTAGTACCAACTAGAACTAGAACTAGAACTAGAACTTGAAGAACTAGAGGAGGCTCCAAAACTTGTGTGTCTCAAAGGACAAAATCCTCTAGTATATATAGGATAGAGGGGAGAGGAGGGGATGCCACCGATGGGAAAGGAGTCCCCCTTCGGGTGCCGGCCTAAGGAGGCGAGAAGGAATCTTCCCCCTTCTCCAATTTGGCCTCCTTCATTAGGGAAGGAGGTGCCTGCTAGCTATTGAGCACTGCGTTGGTTTTCCCTTGAAGAGGAAAGGGTGATGCAGTAAAGCAGCATAAGTATTTCCCTCAATTTTTGAGAACCAAGGTATCAATCCAGTAGGAGACCACGCGCGAGTCAACTCGTACCTACACAAACAAATAAGAACCTCGCAACCAACGCGATAAAGGGGTTGTCAATCCCTTCACAGCCACTTGCTAGAGTTAGATCTGATAGATATGATAATAATAAGATGAATATTTTTGGTAGTTTTATGATATAGATTGAAAGTAAAGATTGAAAAATAAAATAGATTGGAAACTTGTATGATGGATAATAGACCCGGGGGCCATAGATTTCACTAGTGGCTTCTCTCAAGATAGCATAAGTATTACGGTGGGTGAACAAATTACTGTCGAGCAATTGATAGAAAAGAAAATAATTATGAGAATATCTAGGCATGATCATGTATGTAGGCATCACGCGTCCGAGACAAGTAGACCGAAATGATTTTGCATCTACTACTATTACTCCACACACCAACCGCTATCCAACATGCATCTACAGTATTAAGTTCATAAGAACAGAGTAACGCCTTAAGCAAGATGACATGATGTAGAGGGATAAATGTTGGGGAACATAGTAATTTCAAAATTTTCCTACGCACACGCAAGATCATGGTGATGCATAGCAACGAGAGAGGAGCGTGTCGTCCACGTACCCTCATAGACCGTTAAGCGGAAGCATTATAACAATGCGGTTGATGTAGCCGTATGTCTTCACGATCGACCGATCCTCAGTACCGAATGTACGGCACCTCCGCGTTCAGCACACGTAGAGCTCGGGGAAGAGTTTCGTTAGCACGGCGGCATGGTGACGATGTTGATGAAGCTACTGTCGCAGGGCTTCGCCTAAGCACCGCTATGATATAACCAAGGTGGAGTATGGTGGAGGGGACACCGCACACGGCTAAGAGATCAACAGATCAACTGTTCTGCCTGTGGGGTGCCCCCCTGCCCCCGTATATAACGGAGCTAGGGGGAGGCAGCCGGCTGTAGCGACCCGACCCGAATGGATCAAGTCTCTGTGCTTATGTGTCATCCCTGGATCAGTATGCTGACAGACACAGTACTCGAAGGATTTATAACAGAGGTAAATCACATGTATAAAGTAACGTAAATACTATTACCTCAATCCATATAGCGGAAGCAACAAGGTTGTGGATTCCCATCAACACCAATGGCAAAGTTGAGTGTAGAAATCGTAACCCTAACGTATCACTTACTTGTCGTAAGAAACCTGCAACATGAGACGTTGCAGCCCGAAACGGGTCAGTACATTGAATGTACTGGCAAATTCACACCATAGAGAATGATGAACAATGGCTATCACTACATGCATATTTGGCTGGTGGAAAAGCTCTATGGTTATAAGGTTTTTGCGTAAAGCCAATTTTTCCCTACTGCAAAGGAATAAATTTATTTAACTATCATGGTGGTTGTGAAACATCGAGAATGGTTGACAGCATTCTCAATCCCAATTAAAAATAATTAAAACCCAACAATATTAATTAGAAGTAACATGTTGAGATTCACTTGATATTCAAGTACTAGATACTCAAGTTGTCCATAACCGGGGACACGGCTAATCATGATTAGTTTGTACACTATACAGAGGTTTGTGCACTTTTCCCCACAAGACTCGATCGCCTCCGTTTGGTTTCTCGCAATACATGGTGTTTGAGAAGACGGATGACCGAGACATAGTCTTTCAGAAGCGCTAGCACCTTACGATGGAGTAGACCGTACCACCTACAACCCCTACATCTGCTAGTCCACCCCTATAAGAGTTCGCACGACTTAGTCAACTATGCCAGAGCCCATAATGGCTTGTGGCTGCACACGTAAGTATTTAGCACGAAAGATCTTATGATCCCTTTGAGCCTGGGTGGCGGTCCGAAAAAAAACAGGCAAGTCCTGATAGACATCAGGTGCCTCAATCCACCCAGATGTGTGTTTAAGTTGCCACCTTAGATAAACCATTAAAATTATCAACTCACATCTGTCATGGATATCACTCACCCAATCCACGTCTACTAGCATAGCATGGCATAATAAGCAACGTAGAAGTAACTCCCAAAGGTTTCATAATAATACAGGTAATAGGTACTACCTCATCTACTTCCCATCCCACAATTTAATTAGATCCTAATCATGCAATGTGAGAGGTTTGATCTAATGCAATAAAACATGGGTTGTAGAAAAGGTATGATCAAAGTGTGAACTTGCCTGCAATGTTGATGGAGATGATTCGCACTCAAAACTCTTGATAGATCTACTCGTCACACTCCGGTCAATCTATCGTAAGCAAACAATAGTAACCCCACAATAAGTACTCATCTAATGCACAAGTAAAACTCGAACGAGAGAACGAACCAGAAGGTTCAACTTAAGAACTCCGGTTGCAAAGAAAGAACGAACCAAACAAACGACGGAAAACCAACGGCGGAAGAAAACAACTCGGTTCTAGCAAGTTGAAACTAGGTCAAATTTTACCATAGCAAAAGCTTGTTCAAGTTGATTAGACGGAACGTCGGTTTCGAAACGAAACTCCAGGTGCTTGAATCACCTGATTCCGATAAATGAGCGAGAAGAAAGACTAGAACGAAGATCGGATCTGAGATCGCGATCGCGGAATAAATCCGACACAAAGAAAAAGACGAACGGTTAAACGAACGGGCGTCGTTAACCGGGAATAATCGGTGATCACGTTCGTTGAGACGAACGGTCCGAAAGAAGAACGAAAACCGATCTAGGGTTTTCGGAAAAGAAACCAAAAAAGAAAACGGAAAACCGATCTATGGTTTCGGAAAAGAAACCGAAAAAGAAAACGGAAAACCGATCTAGGGTTTCGGAAAAGAAACCGAAACGAAGAATCGGAGAGAAAAACTGGAACGGTTTCTTTTAAAAGAACCAAACCGCGGGGAAGAAAAAGAGAGGCGCGGGGCTACCTCCGGCGAGGCAGGGCGAACGGTGGCGACGGCGGCGTGCTAGGGCTGCGGCGGCGGCGCTATAGGGGCGGCGGCGGCGGGTGAGGGGCGCGGCGGCGGGTGAGGGGTGCTTGGGGGGGCTTGGGGCTTTGATTTGATGATTTAGAGGGGGGGTGTTGGGGTATTTATATTGGGGAGGGGAGGGGGTTTCTTGGGGTAGGGGACAAGAAATAGAGTAGGAATAGGAATAGGAAAAAGAGTAGGAAAAAGAGTCCTAGAAGAAAAACGAAACAAAGGAAAGAAACTAGCCTAGGATCCAAAAGGATCCGGCTAAAGCAAGGCGAGGCGGCGGCCTGCGCTCCTGCGCCTGGAGCTGCGCGCGCGGCTGGGAGGCTGGGGCGGCCGGCCGGCTGGCTGGCTGGGCCTTGGCCCAAGGCGCTGTGATTTTATTTTTTAAACGGTTTCGCGCGCAGAAAAAAAACAAAAAGAGAACTAAACGAACTCCGAAAAATCTAAAGTAAATTTTCCCCGACTCCTAAAAATGAGTCGAACAAAATGAACTTTTCTCCGGGCCTAAAATGCAATTTTCGAAAACGCGCATTTTTCCCTATCCGAATAAAATGCAAATAAAACTCCAGCAAAACCAAAACATGATCTATTTATTAAATCTTCATTTTTCCTACATTTTTGGGAAAGTCATATTATTCCTTCTCTTATATTTTTGATATTGGAAAAATAATTGAAGATGAAATAAATAAATCAAATGATCCTCTTTTCAAATTCGAGAAAGCTCTCAAATATGAAAATAACGAAATCTCCAACTCTCTCCGAAGGTCCTTGAGTTGCGTGAAATTTCTAGGATCGACCAAAATGCAAGAAAATAAGATATGCATGATGATCTAATATATAACATTCCAAATTGAAAATAAATTCAAAAGAGCTTTCAATTTAATTCTTTGAAACTCCCAACTCATATTTCATATAATTTGAAGAAGTCATTTTATCTTCTCTCGTGAAAATCATTGAGTCGCATAAAGTTTCAGAATTGGAATATTTACAAATGAAATTCAAATATTTTCAACACCCCTTGTCATTTAAATAAATGGAAGAAGTCATGTCATCTTCTCTCCGGGGTTTTGTGTTTGAAAAGAATTTGAATTCATGGAGATCAGAAAGCAAATATGAAAGTTTGGGAAAGTCCTTTTATTCCCTCTCATTTAACTTTCAAAAGTTTCGAATTCACTCACTTTCAGACAATCAATCAAACAATCAATCAAATATATCTATTTGTTTATAACATTCCAAAATTTAGAATTTTGGGATGTTACACCGGCCAAGGAGGAGGGCGCGCCAAGGGGGGGCCGGGAGTAGGACTCCCTCTTTTCCTAGTTGGAGTAGGAGAGGAGAAGGAAGGGAGAGAAGAGAGAAGGAAAGGGGGGTGCCGCCCCCCTCCTTGTCCAATTCGAACTAGAGGGGGAGGGGGCGCGCGGCTGCCCTTCGCCGCCCCTCCTCTTCTCCCACTAAGGCCCATTAGGCTCAATATATTCCCGGGGGGGGGGGGTCCGGTAACCCCCCGGCACTCCAGTAAATGTCCAGAACCTCCCGGAACCTTTCCGGTATCGAAACACAGTCATCCAATATATCGATCTTTACGTCTCGACCATGTCGAGACTCCTCGTCATGTCGGTGATCATATCCGGGACTCCGAAATACCTTCGGTACATCAAAACACAAAAACTCATAATACCGATCGTCACAAAACTTTAAGCGTGCGGACCCTACGGGTTCGAGAACTATGTAGACATGACCAAGACATGTCTCCAGTCAATAACCAATAGCGGAACCTGGATGCTCATATTGGTTACTACATAATCTATGAAGATCTTTATCGGTCAAACCGCATAACAATATATGTTGTTCCCTTTGTCATCGGTATGTTACTTGCCCAAGATTCGATCGTCGGTATCCCAATACCTAGCTCAATCTCGTTACCGGCAAGTCTCTTTACTCGTTCCATAATACAACATCCTGCAACTAACTCATTAGTCACATTGCTTGCAAGGCTTATAATGATGTGCATTACCAAGAAGGCCTAGAGATACCTCTCCTACAATCGGAGTGACAAATCCTATTCTTGATCTATGCCAACTCCATGAACACCATGAGAGAAACCTGTAGAGCACCTTTATAATCACCCAGTTATGTTGTGACATTTGGTAGCACACAAAGTGTTCCTCCGGTATTCAGGAGTTGCATAATCTAATAGTCATAGGAACATATATAAGTCATGAAGAAAGCAATAGAAGTAAACTTAAACGATCAAGTGCTAAGCTAACGGAATGGGTCAAGTAAATCACATCATTCTCTAATGATGTGATCCCGTTAATCAAATGACAACTCATGTCTATGGCTAGGAAACTTAACCATCTTTGATTCAACGAGCTAGTCAAGTAGAGGCATACTAGTGACACTTTGTTTGTCTATGTATTTACACATGTACTAAGTTTTCGGTTAATACAATTATAGCATGAATAATAAACATTTATCATGAAATAAGGAAATAAATAATAACTTTATTATTGCCTCTAGGGAATATTTCCTTCAGTCTCCCACTTGCACTAGAGTCAATCATCTAGATTACATAGTAATGATTCTAACACCCATGGAGTCTTGGTGCTGATCATGTTTTGCTCGTGGAAGAGGCTTAGTCAGTGGGTCTGCAACATTCAGATCCGTATGTATGTTGCATATCTCTATGTCTCCCACCTAGACTTTATCCCGGATGGAATTTAAGCGTCTCTTGATGTGCTTGGTTCTCTTGTGAAATCTGGATTCCTTTGCCAAGGCAATTGCACCAGTATTGTCACAAAAGATTTTCATTGGACCCGATGCACTAGGTATGATACCTAGATCAGATATGGACTCCTTCATCCAGACTCCTTCATTTGCTACTTCCGAAGAAGCTATGTACTCCGCTTCACACGTAGATCCTGCCACGACGCTTTGTTTAGAACAGCTCCAACTGACAGCTCCACCATTCAATATAAACATGTATCCGGTTTGCGATTTAGAATCATCCGGATCAGTGTCAAAGCTTGCATCGACGTAACCATTTATGACGAGTGCTTTGTCACCTCCATAAACGAGAAACATATCCTTAGTACTTTTCAGGTATTTCAGGATGTTCTTGACCATTGTCCAGTGATCCACTCCTGGATTACTTTGGTACCTCCCTTCTAAACTAATAGCAAGGAACACATCAGGTCTGGTACACAACATTGCATACATGATAGAGCCTATGGCTGAAGCATAGGGAACACTTTTCATTTTCTCTCTATCTTCTGCAGTGGTCGGGCATTGAGTCTTACTCAATTTCACACCTTGTAACACAGGCAAGAACCCTTTCTTAGCTTGATCCATTTTGAACTTCTTCAAAACTTTATCAAGGTATGTGCTTTGTGAAAGTCCAATTAAGCGTCTTGATCTATCTCTGTAGATCTTGATGCCCAATATATAAGCAGCTTCACCAAGGTCTTTCATTGAAAAACTCTTATTCAAGTATTCTTTTATGCTATCCAGAAATTCAATATCATTTCCAATCAATAATATGTCATCCACATATAATATTAGAAATGCTACAGAGCTCCCACTCACTTTCTTGTAAATACAGGCTTCTCCAAAAGTCTATATAAAACCATATGCTTTGATCACACTATCAAAACGTTTATTCCAACTCCGAGAGGCTTGCACTAGTCCATAAATGGATCGCTGGAGCTTGCACACTTTGTTAGTACCCTTTGGATCCATAAAACCTTCAGGTTTCATCATATACAACTCTTCTTCGAGAAAACTATTCAGGAATGAAGTCTTTACATCCATTTGCCAAATTTCATAATCATAAAATGCGACAATTGCACATGATTCGGACGGACTTAAGCATCGCTACGGGTGAGAAGGTCTCATCGTAGTCAACTCCTTGAACTTGTCGAAAACCTTTCGCAACAAGTCGAGCTTTGTAGACAGTAACATTATCGTCAGCGTCAGTCTTCTTCTTGAAGATCCATTTATTCTCGATGGCTTGCCGATCATCAGGCAAATCAACCAAAGTCCACACTTTGTTCTCATACATCGATCCCATCTCAGATTTCATGGCCTCAAGCCATTTTGCAGAATCTGGGCTCATCATCGCTTCCTCATAGTTCGTAGGTTCGTCATGGTCAAGTAACATGACCTCCAGAACAGGATTACTGTACCACTCTGGTGTGGATCTTGCTCTGGTTGACCTACGAGGTTCGGTAGTAACCTAATTTGAAGTTTCATGCTCATCATCATTAGCTTCCTCACTAATTGGTGTAGGTGTCACATGAACTGGTTTCTGTGATGAACTACTTTCCAATAAGGGAGCAGGTACAGTTACCTCATCAAGTTCTACTTTCCTCCCACTCACTTCTTTCGAGAGAAACTCCTTCTCGAAAAAGGATCCATTCTTAGCAACGAATGTCTTGCCTTTGGATCTGTGATAGAAGGTGTACCCAACAGTTTACTTTGGGTATCCTATGAAGACACATTTCTCCGATTTGGGTTCGAGCTTATCAGGTTGAAGCTTTTTCACATAAGCATCGCATCCCCAAAGTTTAAGAAATGACAACTTTGGTTTCTTGCCAAACCACAGTTCATAAGGCGTCGTCTCAACGGATTTTGATGGTGCCCTATTTAACGTGAATGCAGCTGTCTCTAAAGCATAACCCCAAAACGATAGCGGTAAATCAGTAAGAGACATCATAGATCACACCATATCTAGTAAAGTACGATTACGACGTTCGGACACACCATTACGCTGTGGTGTTCCGGGTGGCGTGAGTTGCGAAACTATTCCACATTGTTTCAAATGTAAACCAAACTTGTAACTCAAATATTCTCCTCCACGATCAGATTGTAGAAACTTTATTTTCTTGTTACGATGATTTTCCACTTCACTCTGAAATTCTTTGAACTTTTCAAATGTTTCAGACTTATGTTTCATTAAGTAGATATACCCATATCTGCTGAAATCATCTGTGAAGGTGAGAAAATATACCCGCCACGAGCCTCAACATTCATCGGACCACATACATCGGTATGTATGATTTCCAAAAAATCTGTTGCTCGCTCCATTGTTCCGGAGAATGGCGTTTTAGTCATCTTGCTCATGAGGGATGGTTCGCAAGTACCAAGTGATTCATAATCAAGTGATTTCAGAAGTCCACCAGTATGGAGTTTCTTCATGTGCTTTAGACCAATAAAAACCCAAATGGCAGTGCCACAAATAAGTTGCACTATCATTATCAACTCTGCATCTTTTGGCTTCAACATTATGAATATGTGTATCACTACTATCGAGATTCAACACAAATAGACCAATCTTTAAGGGTGCATGGCCATAAAAGATATTACTTATATAAATAGAACAACCATCATTCTCAGATTTAAATGAATAACCGTCTCACATCAAACAAGATACATACATAATGTTCATGCTTAACGCTGGCACCAAATAACAATTATTCAGGTCTAAAACTAATCCCGAAGGTAGATGTAGAGGTAGCGTGCCGACGGCGATCACATCGACTTTGGGACCATTTCCCATGCGCATCGTCTCCTCGTCCTTAGCCAGTCTTCGCTTAATCCATAGTCCCTGTTTCGAGTTGCAAATATTAGCAACAGAACCAGTATCAAATACCCAGGTGCTACTGCGAGCTCTTGTAAGGTACACATTAATAACATGTATATCACATATACCTTTGTTCACCTTGCCATGCTTCTTATCTGCCAAATACTTGGGGGCAGTTCCGCTTCCAGTGACCAATCCCTTTGCAGTAGAAGCACTCAGTCTCAGGCTTAGGTCCAGACTTGGGTTTCTTCTGTTGAGCATCAACTTGTTTGTCGTTCTTCTTGAAGTTCCCTTTCTTCTTACCTTTACCCTTTTTCTTGAAACTGGTGGTCTTGTTGACCATCAACACTTGATGCTCCTTCTTGATTTCTACCTCCGCAGCCTTTAGCATTGTGAAGAGCCTGGGAATCGTCTTATCCATCCCTTGCATATTATAGTTCATCACGAAGCTCTTGTAGCTTGGTGGCAGTGATAGAAGAACTCTGTCAATGACACTATCAACCGGAAGATTAACTCCCAGCTGAGTCAAGTGATTATGGTACCCCGACATTCTGAGTATATGTTCACTGACAGAACTATTCTCCTTCTTGCAGCTGTAGAACTTATTGGAGACTTCATATCTCTCAATCCTGGCATTTGCTTGAAATATTAAATTCAACTCCTGGAACATCTCATATGCTCCATGACATTCAAAACAACGTTGAAGTCCCGGTTCTAAGCTGTAAAGCATGTCACACTGAACTATTGAGTAGTCATCAACTTTGCTCTGCCCAGACGTTCATAACATCCGGCGTTGCTCCAACAGCGGGTTTGGCACCCAGTGGTGCTTCCAGGACGTAATTCTTCTATGCAGCAATGAGGATAATCCTCGAGTGATGGACCCAGTCCGTGTAATTGCTACCATCATCTTTCAACTTTGCTTTCTCAAGGAACACATTAAAATTCAACAGAACAACAACACGGGCCATCTATCTACAATAACATAAACAAGCAAAATACTATCAGGTACTATGTTCATGATAAATTTAAGTTCAATCAATCATATTAATTAAGAACTCCCTCTTAGATAGACATCCCTCTAATCATCTAACTGATCACGTGATCCATATCAACTAAACCATAACTGATCATCACGTGAATGGAGTAGTTTTCAATGGTGAACATCACTATGTTGATCATATCTACTATATGATTCATGCTCGACCTTTCGGTCTCAGTGTTCCGAGGCCATATCTGCATATGCTAGGCTCGTCAAGTTTAACCTGAGTATTTTGCGTGTGTAAAACTGTCTTACACCCATTGTAGATGAACGTTGAGCTTAGCACACCCGATCATCACGTGGTGTCTCGGCAGGGCGAACTTTGGCAACGGTGCATACTCAGGGAGAACACTTTTACCTTGAAATTTAGTGAGAGATCATCTTATAATGCTACCGTCAAAAAAGCAGAATAAGATGCATAAAGGATAAACATCACATGCAATCAATATAAGTGATATGATATGGCCATCATCATCTTGTGCCTTTGATCTCCATCTCCAAAGCACCGTCATGATCACCATCGTCACTGGCGCAACACCTTGATCTCCATCGTAGCATCATTGTCGTCTCTCCAACTATTGCTTCTACGACTATCGCTACCGCTTAGTGATAAAGTAAAGCAATTACAGGGTGATTGCATTGCATACAATAAAGCGACAACCATATGGCTCCTGCCAGTTGCCGACAACTCTATTACAAAACATGATCATCTCATACAATAAATATAACATCATGTCCTGACCATATCACATCACAACATGCCATGCAAAAACAAGTTAGACATCCTCTACTTTGTTGTTGCATGTTTTACGTGGCTGCTACAGGCTGAGCAAGAACCGTTCTTACCTACGCATCAAAACCACAATGATAGTTCGTCAAGTTAGTGCTGTTTTAACCTTCTCAAGGACCAGGTGTAGCCACACTCGGTTCAACTAAAGTTGGAGAAACTGACACCCGCCAGCCACCTGTGTGCAAAGCACGTCGATAGAACCAGTCTCGCGTAAGTGTACGCATAATGTTGGTCTGGGCCGCTTCATCCAACAATACGGCCGAACCAAAGTATGACATGCTGGTAAGCAGTATGACTTGTATCGCCCACAACTCACTTGTGTTCTACTCGTGCATATAACATCTACGCAATAACTTGGCTCGGATGCCACTGTTGGGGAACGTAGTAATTTCAAAATTTTCCTACGCACATGCAAGATCATGGTGATGCATATCAGCGAGAGGGGATAGTGTCGTCCACGTACCCTCGTAGACCTTTAAGTGGAAGCGTTATAACAACGCGGTTGATGTACTCATACGTCTTCACGATCGACCGATCCTTAGTACCGAACGTACGGCACCTCCACGTTCAGCACACTTTCAGCTCGGTGACGTCCCGCGAACTCACGATCCAGTAGAGCTCGGGGAAGAGTTTCGTCAACACGACGGTGTGGTGATGATGATGATGATGAAGCTACCGTCACAGGGCTTCGCCTAAGCACCACAACGATATAACGGAGGTGGATTATGGTGGAGGGGGGCACCACACGGCTAAGAGATCAACAGATCAATTGTTGTGTCTGTGGGGTGCCCCCAGCCCCAGTATATAAAGGAGCTAGGGGCGGCCGGCCAAGGAGGATGGCGCGCCAAGGGGGGAGTCCTACTCCCACCGGGAGTAGGACTCCCTCTTTTCCTAGTTGGAGTAGGAGAGGAGAAGGAAGGGAGAGAAGAGAGAAGGAAAGGGGGGCGCCTGATACATCTCTAACATCTCTATAATTTTTGATTGCTCCATGCTATTATATTATCTATTTTGGATGTTAATAAACTTTATTTTAAACTTTTATATAATTTTTGGGACTAACCTATTAACCGGAGGCCCAGCCCAAATTGTTGTTTTTTTGCCTATTTTAGGGTTTCGCAGAAAAGGAATATCAAACGGAGTCCAAACGGAATGAAACCTTCGGGAACGTGATTTTCTCAACAAACATGATCCAGGAGACTTGGATTGGGCGTCAAGAAACGATCGAGGAGGGCACGAGGCAGGGGGGCGCGCCTACCCCCCGGTACTCCGGTAAATGTCTGAAACCTCCCGGAATCTTTCCGGTATCCGAACATAGTCATCCAATATATCGATCTTTACATCTCGACCATTTCAAGACTCCTCGTCATGTCCGTGATCATATCCGGGACTACAAACTACCTTCGGTACATCAAAACACAAAAACTCATAATACCGATCGTCACAAAACTTTAAGCATGCGGACCCTACGGGTTCGAGAACTATGTAAACATGACCGAGACACGTCTCCGGTCAATAACCAACAACGGAACCTGGATGCTCATATTGGTTCCTACATATTCTATGAAGATCTTTATCGGTCAAACCGCATAACAATATACGTTGTTCCCTTTGTCATCGGTATGTTACTTGCCCGGGATTCGCTCGTCGGTATCCCAATACTAGCTCAATCTCATTACTGGCAAGTCTCTTTACTCGTTCCGTAATTCAACATCCCGCAACTAACTCATTAGTCACATTGCTTGCAAGGCTTATAGTGATGTGCATTACCGAGAGGGCCGAGCGATACCTCTCCGACAATCGGAGTGACAAATCCTATTCTTGATCTATGCCAACTCCACGAACACCATCGGAGACACCTGTAGAGCAACTTTATAATCACCCAGTTACGTTGTGACGTTTGGTAGCACACAAAGTGTTCCTTCGGTATTCGGGAGTTGCATAATGTCATAGTCATAGGAACATATATAAGTCATGAAGAAAGCAATAGCAGTAAACTTAAACGATCAAGTGCTAAGCTAACAGAATGGGTCAAGTCAATCACATCATTCTTTAATGATGTCATCCCGTTAATAAAATGACAACTCATGTCTATGGCTAGGAAACTTAACCATCTTTGATTCAACGAGCCAGTCAAGTAGAGGCATACTAGTGACACTTTGTTTGTCTATGTATTTACACATGTACTAACTTTCCGGTTAATACAATTCTAGCATGAATAATAAACATTTATCATGAAATAAGGAAATAAATAATAACTTTATTATTGCCTCTAGGGCATATGTCCTTCAATAAACTCATGCAATATGATGTAAACCCCATCTTTTTATCCTCGATGGCAACAATACAATACGTGTCGGTTCCCTTTCTGTCACTGGGATCGAGCACCGCAAGATTGAACCCAAAGCTAAGGACTTCTCCCATTGCAAGAAAGATCAATCTAGTAGGCCAAACCAAACTGATAATTCGAAGAGACTTGCAAAGATAAACCAATCATACATAAAAGAATTCAGAGAAGATTCAAACATTGTTCATAGATGAACTTGATCATAAACCTACAATTCATCGGATCTCGACAAACACACTGCGAAAGAAGATTACATCGAATAGATCTCCAAGAGAATCGAGGAGAACTTTGTATTGACATTCAAAGAGAGAGAAGAAGCCATCTACCTACTAGCTATGGACCCGAAGGTCTGAAGTAAACTACTCACACATCATCGGAGGGGCCATGGAGTTTATGTAGAGGCCCTCCGTGATCAATGCCCCCTCCGGCGGAGCTCTGGAAAAGGGCCCAAGATGGGATCTCTTGGGTACAGAAGGTTGCGGTGGTGGAAATAGGGTTTCTTGGTGCTCCTGGATGTTTGCGGGGTATATGGATATATATGAGGAAGAAGTACGTCGTTGGAGCCACGAGGGGCCCACGAGGGTGGAGGGCGCGCCTAGGGGGGTGGGCGCACCCCCTACCTCGTGGCCTCCTCGATTGATTCTTGACGTCCACTCCAAGTCTCCTAGATCACGTTTGTTCCAAAAATAACGCTCCCGAAGGTTTCATTCCATTTGGACTCTGTTTGATATTCCTTTTCGGCGAAACTCTAAAATAGGCAAAAAACAGCAATTTGGGTTGGGCCTCCGGTTAATAGGTTAGTCCCAAAAATAATATAAATGTGTAAAAATAAGCCAATTAACATCCAAAATAGATAATATAATAGCATGGAGCAATCAAAAATTATAGGTACGTTGGAGACGTATAAAGCATCCCCAAGCTTAATTCCTGCTCGTCCTCTAGTAGGTAAATGATAAAAACAGAATTTTTGATGTGGAATGCTTCCTAACATATTTCTCAATGTAATTTTTCTTTATTGTGGCGTGAATGTTCAGATCTGAAAGATTCAAGATAAAGCTTTAATATTGACATAGAAATAATAATACTTCAAGCATGCTAACTAAGCAATCAAGTCTTCTCAAAATATCATGGCCAAAGAAAGTTATCCCTACAAAATCATATAGTCTGGCTATGCTCTATCTTCATCACACAAAATATTAAATCATGCACAACCCCGATGACAAGCCAAGCAATTGTTTCATACTTTTGATGTTCTCAAACTTTTTCAATCTTCACGCAATATATGAGCGTGAGCTATGGATATAGCACTATGGTGGAATAGAATGGTGGTTGTGGAGAAACCAAAAAAGGAGAAGATAGTATCACATCAACTAGGCGTATCAATGGGCTATGGAGATGGCCATCAATAGATATCAATGTGAGTGAGTAGGGATTTCCATGCAATGGATGCACTAGAGCTATAAGTGTATGAAAGCTCAACAAAAGAAACTAAGTGGGTGTGCATCCAACTTGCTTGCTCACGAAGACCTAGGGCAATTTGAGGAATCCCATCATTGGAATATACAAGCCAAGTTCTATAATGTAAAATTCCCACTAGTTTATGGAAGTGACAACATAGGAGACTCTCTATCATGAAGATCATGGTGCTACTTTGAAGCACAAGTGTGGTAAAAGGATAGTAACATTGTCCCTTCTCTCTTTTTCTAATAAATTCCAATTCATGTGTGTCTCTCTCAAAAGGTGTGTACATCAAGGATGATTGTGGTAAACTAAAAAATCAAAGATTCAAATCATACAAGACGCTCCAAGCAAAACACATATCATGTGGTGAATAAAAGTATAGCTCAAGTAAAGTTACCGATGAACGAAGACAAAAGAGGGGATGCCTTCCGGAGCATCCCCAAGCTTAGGCCATTTAGTGTCCTTGTATTTTACCTTGGGGTGCCATGGGCATCCCAAATCTTAGGCTCTTGCCACTTCTTGTTCCATAATCCATCAAATCTTTACCCAAAACATGAAAACTTCACAACACAAAACTTAACAAGAGAATCTCGTGAGCTCCGTTAGCGAAAGAAAACAAAAAAACCACTTCAAGGTACTGTAATGAACTCATTCTTTATTTATATTGGTGTTAAAACTACTGTATTCAAACTTCTCTATGGTTTATAAACTCTTTTACTAGTCATAGTTTCATCAAAATAAGCAAACAACACACGAAAAATAGAATCTGTCAAAAACAGAACAGTCTGTAGTAATCTGTAACTAACGCCAACTTCTGGAACCCCAAAAATTCTAAAATAAATTTATGGACATGAGTAATTTATCTCTTAATCATCTTGGAAAATAACTAACTAAATATTACTCTCCAATAAAAAATGGCAGCAATTCTCATGAGCGCTAAAGTTTCTATTTTTTACAGCAAGATCAAAAAGACTTTCCCCAAGTCTTCCCAACGGTTCTACTTGGCACAAACACTAATTAAACACAAAAAACACAACCAAAACAGAGGCTAGATAAATTATTTATTACTAAACAGGAGCAAAAATCAAGGAATAAAAATAAAATTGGGTTGCCTCCCAACAAGCGCTATCGTTTAACGCCCCTAGCCAGGCATAAAAGCGAAGATAGATCTAGGTATTGCCATCTTTGGTAGGCAATCCATAAGTGGCTCTCATAATATATTAATATGGTAATTTAATTTTATTTCTAGGGAAGTGTTCCATGCCTTTCCTTAACAGAAATTGGAATCTAATATTCCTTCCTTCATATCAATAATTGCACCAATCGTTCTCAAGAAAGGTCTACCAAGAATAATAGGACATGAAGGATTGCAATCTATATCAAGAACAATGAAATCTATGGGCACATAATTCATATTTGCAACAATAAGAGCATCATTAATCTTTCCCATAGGTTTCCTAATAGTGGAATCCGCAAGGTGCAAGTTTAAAGAACAATCATCAAATTCACGGAAAACTAGCAAATCACACAAAGTTTTTGGGATCGTGGAAACACTAGCACCCAAATCACACAAAGCATAGCATTCATGATCTTTAATTTTAATTTTAATAGTAGGTTACCACTCATCATAAAGTTTTCTAGGGATAGAGACTTGCAACTCAAGTTTTTCTTCATAAGATTGCATCAAAGCATCAACGATATGTTTAGTAAAAGCTTTATTTTGACTATAAGCATGAGGAGAATTTAGCACGGATTGCAACAAGGAAATACAATCTATAAAACAACAATTATCATAATTAAATTCCTTTAAATCCAAGATAGTGGGTTCATTTCTATTTAAACTTTTAACCTCTTCAATCCCACTTTTATCAATTTTTGCATCTAGATCTAAAAACATCGAATTTTTGGGACGCCTTCTAACTAAAGTTGACTCATCTCCAGTCCCATAATTATCAAGATTCATATTGAAACACAAAGATTTAATAGGGGACACATCAATTACTTTTAGATCTTCATCCTTATTATCATTAAAATTAGAAGAACACGCTTTCACAAAGCAATCTCTTTTTGCATGCATCCTAGCGGTTCTTTCTTTGCACTCATCAATGGAAATTCTCATGGCTTTGAGAGACTCATTGATATCATGCTTAGGTAGAATTGATCTAAGTTTCGAAGAATCAACATCAAGAGAAATTCTATCCATGTTCCTAGCCAACTCATCAATCTTAAGCAATTTTTCTTCAATCAAAGCATTGAAACTCTTTTGCGAAGTAATAAATTCTTTAATACTAGATTCAAAATCAGAGGGCATGTTATTATAATTTCCATAAGAATTGGTGTAGGAATTACCATAATTATTAGAGGAATTACTAGGAAACGGCCTAGGATTAAAATTACCTCTATACGTGTTGTTATCAAAATTGTTCCTACCAACAAAATTCACATCCATAGATTGATTATTATTCTCAATCAAAGTAGACAAAGGCATATCATTAGGATCAGTAGGAGCACTCTTATTAGCATTAATCTTTCCACTCTCATTAGGATAAGTTCATCCATCTTTCCATTCAAAACATTAATCTCTTCAATTGCATGCACTTTTTTAGTTGTATATCTTTCCGTGTGCCATTGAGAATAATTAACCATAATTTTATCTAGGAGTTTGGTAGCTTCTCCTAAAGTTATTTCCATAAAAGTGCCTCCCGCGGCCGAATCTAAAAGATTTCTAGAAGCAAAGTTCAATCCGGCATAAATTTTTTGTATAATCATCCAAAGGTTCAAACCATGTGTAGGGCAATTACGTATCATTAATTTCATCCTCTCCCAAGCTTGTGCAACATGTTCATGATCAAGTTGCTTAAAGTTCATAATATCGCTTCTAAGAGAGATGATCTTAGCGGGAGGAAAATACTTAGAGATAAAAGCATATTTGAACTTATTCCATGAATCAATACTATTTTTAGGCAAAGACAAAAACCAAGGTTTATCACAATCTCTAAGTGAAAACGGAAATAGCTTAAGTTTAACAATATCATTATCCACATCTTTCTTCTTTTGCATATCACACAAATCAACAAAGTTGTTTAGATGGGTAGCAGCATCTTCACTAGGAAGGCCAGAAAACGGATCTTTCATGACAAGATTCAGCAAAGCAGTATTAATTTCACAAGAGTCAGCATCGGTAAGAGGAGCAATCGAAGTGCTAATAAAATCATTATTGTTGGTATTGGTAAAGTCACACAATTTAGTATTATCTTGAGCCATCATGACAAGAAAGAAATCGAACACACAAGCAAACAAGAAACAGGCAAAAGAGGCAAACTAGAAAAGAGAAGGGGAACGGAAAGAGAGGGCGAAAGGAAAAGGGGGCGAATAAAACGGCAAGGGTGAAGTGGGGGAGAGGAAAACGAGAGGCAAATGGAAAATAATGTAATGCGAAGGATAAGAGTTGTGATGGGTACTTGGTATGTCTTGACTTGGCATAGAACTCCCCGGCAACAGCGCCAGAAATCCTTCTTGCTACCTCTTGAGCACTGCGTTGGTTTTCCATTGAAGAGGAAAGGGTGAGGTAGTAGAGCAGCGTAAGTATTTCCCTCACTTTTTGAAAACCAAGGTATCAATCCAGTAGGAGACCACGCGCGAGTCACCTCGTACCTACACAAACAAAAAAGAACCTCGCAACCAACATGATAAAGGGGTTGTCAATCCCTTCACGGTCACTTGCAAGAGTGAGACCTGATAGATATGATAATAATAATAAGATAAATATTTTTGGTATTTTTATGATATAGATTGAAAGTAAAGATTGCAAAATAAAATAGATTGGAAACTTGTATGATGGAGAATAGACTCGGGGGCCATAGATTTCGCTAGTGGCTTCTCTCAGGATAGCATAAGTATTATGGTGGGTGAACAAATTACTATCGAGCAATTGATGGAAAAGCGAATAATTATGAGAATATCTAGGCATGATCATGTATATAGGCATCACGTCCGAGACAAGTAGATCGAAACGATTCTGCATCTACTACTATTACTCCAGACATCGGCCGCTATCCAGCATGCATCTAGAGTATTAAGTTCATAAGAACAGAGTAACGCCTTAAGTAAGATGACATGATGTAGAGGGATAAAATCATGTAATATGATGTAAACCTTATCTTTTTATCCTCGATGGCAACAGTACAATACGTGTCGGTTCCCTTTCTGTCACTGGGATCGAGCACTACAAGATTGAACCCAAAGCTAAGCACTTCTCCCATTGCAAGAAAGATCAATCTAGTAGGCCAAACCAAACTGATAATTCGAAGAGGCTTGCAAAGATAAACCAATCATACATAAAAGAATTCAGAGAAGATTCAAATATTGTTCATAGATAAACTTGATAATAAACCCACAATTCATCGGATCTCATCAAACACACCGCAAAAGAAGATTACATCGAATATATCTCCAAGAGAATTGAGGAGAACTTTGTATTGAGATCCAAAGAGAGAGAAGAAGCCATCTAGCTACTAGCTATGGACCCAAAGGTCTGAAGTAAATGTAACACCCACAATGCGGCTATATCTCCAACGTGTCGGGGCACGACTTAGAGGCATAGCCACATGGTAGGTTTGTCGCGAGAGGGGTAATCTTCACACAATCCCATGTACTGAATAAGAAAGGGATAAAGAGTTGGCTTATAATCGTCACTTCACACAAATACAAGTAAATGTACATCATCCAGAATACAAACAACGTTCGACTACGGAACCAAAACAAAAGAAGACAACCCCAAATGCTAGATCCCCGATCGACCCGACTGGGCTGCACTACTGATCAACTGGAAACGAAACAACATAACGAACACGATCTTCATCGAGTTCCCACTTGAGCTCAGTTGCGTCATCTGCACTGGTACCATCGCCACCTGCAACTGTTTGGAAGTATTTGTGAGCCACGAGGAATCAGCAATCTCACACCCGCGAGATCAAGACTATTTAAGCTTATGGGTAAGAAAGGGGTAGTAAGGTGGAGCTGCAGCAAGCACTAGCATATATGGTGGCTAACATACGCAAATAAGAGCGAGAAGAGAAGCAACACAACGGTCGTGAACTAGAAGTGATCAAGAAGTGATCCTGAAACTACTTACGTTCAAGCATAACACAAGAACTGTGTTCACTTCCCAGACTCCGCCGGAAAGAGACCATCACGGCTACACACGCGGTTGATTCATTTTAATTAAGTTAAGTATCAAGTTCTCTACAACCGGATATTAGCAAATTCCCATCTTCCCATAACCGCGGGCACGGCTTTTGAAAGTTCAAAACACTGCAGGGGTGTCCCAACTTAGCCCATCACAAGCTCTTACGGTCAACGAAGGATATTCCTTCTCCTGGGAAGACCCGATCAGACTCGGAATCCTGGTTACAAGACATTTCGACAATGCCAAAATAAGACCAGCAAGATCGCCCGATGCGCCGACATCCCGATAGGAGCTGCACATATCTCATTCTCAGGGCAACACCGGATGAGCACTTCGTACAACTAAAACCAGCCCTCAAGTTTCCCTGAGGTGGCGCTGCAAAGGACTCTAGTTCGGACCAACACTTAGAGAAGCACTGGCCCGGGGGGGTTAAAATAAAGATGACCCTCGGGTTGGCCGACCCGAGGGAAGGGTAGGTGGTGGCGAGGCAAATGGTAAAACCAAGGTTGGGCCTTGCTGGAGGAGTTTTATTCAAAGCGAACTGTCAAGGGGTCCCCATAACACCCAACCGTTTAAGGAATGCAAAATCAAGGAACATTACACCGGTATGACGGAAACTAGGGCGGCAAGAGTGGAACAAAACACTAGACATAAGGCTGAGCCTTCCACCCTTTACCAAGTATATAGGTGCATTAAAGTAAATAAGAGATATTGTGATATCCCAACATATCCATGTTCCAACAAGGAACAAACTTAATCTTCACCTGCAACTAGCAACCCTATAAGAGGGGCTGGAAAAAAGCGGTAACCTAGCCAAACAACGGTTTGCTAGGAAAGGTGGTGAGGGAGTCCTGGATTAGGGGGTGTTCGGGTAGCCGGACTATACCTTCAGCCGAACTCCAGGACTATGAAGATACAAGATTGAAGACTTCGTCCCGTGTCCGGATGGGACTTTCCTTGGCGTGGAAGGCAAGCTTGGCGATGCGGATATTCAAGATCTCCTACCATTGTAACCGACTTTGTGTAACCCTAACCCTCTCCGGTGTCTATATAAACCGGAGGGTTTTAGTCCGTAGGACAACTTCATCATACAACAATCATACCATAGGCTAGCTTCTAGGGTTTAGCCTCCTTGATCTCGTGGTAGATCTACTCTTGTACTACCCATATCATCAATATTAATCAAGCAGGATGTAGGGTTTTACCTCCATCAAGAGGGCCCGAACCTGGGTAAAACATCGTGTTCCTTGCCTCCTATTACCATCCGGCCTAGACGCACAGTTCGGGACCCCCTACCCGAGATCCTCCGGTTTTGACACCGACATTGGTGCTTTCATTGAGAGTTCCTCTGTGTCGTCGCTTTTAGGCCCGATGGCTCCTTCGATCATCAACAACGATGCAGTCCAGGGTGAGACTTTTCTCCCCGGACAGATCTTTGTCTTCGGCAGCTTCGCACTGCGGGCCAGTTCGCTTGGCCACCTTGAGCAGATCGAAAGCTATGCCCCTGGCCATCAGGTCAGGTTTGGAAGCCTAAACTACACGGCTGACATCCGGGGGGACTTGATCTTCGACGGATTCGAGCCACAGCCAAGCGTGCCCCACTGTCTCGATGGGCATGATATAGCTCTGCCGCCGAACAACGCCTTGGAGGCCGCACACGCATCAGTTCCGACCATTGATTCGGAGCCTACTACGCCGATTGAGGATCAGCGGTTGGACGCTGCCTCAGGGGCTGCGATCTCAGAGGCGATCGAGCCGAACTCCAGCCCCGCACTCCGCATGGCCCGTGACTCCGAGGAGCCGGATTCCTCTCCGAACTCCGAGCCCCCCGCGCCCCTGCTGATCGAATCCGATTGGGCGTCGATAATGGAGTTCACCGCCGCCCTTCGGTGACATCCTGAATTCTATAAAGTCTCTCTCTTTATCAGGAGAGCCCTGGCCGGACTACGGTCAGCAAGGTTGGGATACGGATGATGAAGAAATTCAAAACCCACCCACCACCCACTTCGTAGCCACTGTCGACGACTTAACGGACATGCTTGACTTCGACTCCGAAGACATCGATGGCATGGACGACGATGCAGGAGACGAACAAGAACCAGCACCTGTAGGGCGCTGGAAGGCCACCTCGTCATATGACATATATATGGTGGACACTCCAAAGGATGGAGATGGCGATGGAACAGCGGGGGACGATACCTCTAAGAAATAGCCCAAGCGCCGGCGTCAGCGGCGCCGCTCTAAATCCCGCCAAAGCAAAAACGGTGATTCCGGCACGGGAGATAATACTACTCCGGATAGCGCCGAAGAACACCCCGTCCAGCAAGATTCAGCACAGGAGGACAGAGAAGCCAGCCCTCATGAGAGGGCGGCGGACCAAGAGGTTGAGGACGATAATTATACGCCTCCCTCCGAAGACGAGGCAAGCCTCGACGACGATGAGTTCGTCGTGCCAGAGGATCTCGCCGAACAAGAGCGTTTTAAACGCAGGCTTATGGCCACGGCAAGCAGCCTCAAGAAAAAGCAGCAACATCTTAGAGCTAATCAGGATTTGCTAGCTGACAGATGGACTGAAGTCCTTGCGGCTGAAGAGTATGAACTCGAACGCCCCTCCAAGAGTTACCCAAAGCGCAGGCTGCTACCCCGACTAGAGGAGGAAGCACCTACATCACTAGCGCATGACATGGCCGACCGGCCACCTCGTGGCCGCGACAGAAAGGCCTCTTGGCCCTCCACTCAAGCCATGCCCCGATGCTGCGTCAAGCATACTAAGGCACGGGAAAATGCGCCCGACCTGCACGACATACTGGAGGACATGGCAAGGCAAGCAAGATCGATATACGGATCGCGCAGGTGCCCCATGGCACGTGACAGTGATCGTCACTCCAGATGCAATAAATCCGTCCGGGCCGAACTCAACAGACAAAGCTCCTTCGAGCTGCGTCGTGATGTAGCCCAATACAGAGGCGCCGCACACCCACTATGCTTCACAGATGAAGTAATGGATCATAAAATCCCTGAGGGCTTCAAACCCGTAAACATCGAATCATACGATGGCACAACAGATCCTGCGGTATGGATCGAGGATTATCTCCTTCATATCCACATGGCCCGCGGTGATGATCTACACGCCATCAAATACCTCCCACTCAAACTTAAGGGACCGGCCCGACATTGGCTTAACAGCTTGCCAGCAGACTCAATCGGTTCTTGGGAGGACCTGGAAGCCGCATTCCTTGACAACTACCAGGGCACTTATGTGCGACCACCGGACGCCGATGACCTAAGCCACATAATTTAGCAGCCAGAGGAATCGGCCAGGCAATTCTGGACACGGTTCCTAACAAAGAAAAACCAGATAGTCGACTGTCCGGACGCAGAGGCCTTAGCGGCCTTCAAGCATAATATCCGTGACGAGTGGCTTGCCCGGCACCTGGGACAGGAAAAGCCGAAATCTATGGCAGCCCACACGACACTCATGACCCGCTTTTGCGCGGGAGAAGACAGCTGGCTGGCTCGCAGCAACAATTTAACCAAGAACCCTGGTAATTCGAATACCAAGGACAAAAGCGACAGGTCGCGTCGGAACAAACAAAAGCACCACGTTAACAGCGACAACAACGAGGATACGGCAGTTAATGCCGGATTCCAAGGTTACAAATCCGGTTAACGGAAAAAGCCATTCAAAAGAAATACTCAGGTCCCGTCCAGTTTGGACCTAATACTCGACCGCTTGTGCCAGATACATGGCACCCCCGAAAAGCCAGCCAATCACACCAACAGGGATTGTTGGGTGTTCAAGCAGGCAGGCAAGTTAAGAGCCGAAAACAAATACAAGGGGCTGTATAGCGACAACGAGGAGGAGCCCAGGCCGCCGAACAATGGTGGACAGAAGGGATTTCCCCCGCAAGTGCGGATGGTGAACATGATATACGCAACCCACATCCCCAAGAGGGAGCGGAAGCGTGCGTTACGGGACGTATATGCGATGTAGCCAGTCGCCCCAAAGTTCAACCCATGGTCCTCCTGCCTGATCACCTTTGATCGAAGGGACCACCCCACTAGAATCCGTCACGGCGGCTTCGCCGCATAGTTTCTAGACCCAATGATTGATGGATTTCATCTCACTAGAGTCCTCATGGACGGCGGCACCAGCCTGAACCTGCTTTACCAGGATACAGTGCGAAAAGTGGGAATAGATCCCTCGAGGATCAAGCCCACCAAAACGACCTTTAAAGGCGTCATACCAGGTGTAGAAGCCAACTGTACAGGCTTAGTCACACTGGAAGTGGTCTTCGGATCTCCGGATAACTTCCGAAGCGAGGAGTTAATCTTCGACATAGTCCCGTTCCGTAGTGGCTATCATGCACTGCTCGGGCGAACCGCATTCGCAAAATTCAACGCGGTACCGCACTATCCATACCTCAAGCTCAAGATGCCAGGCCCTAGAGGAGTAATCACGATCAATGGGAACACTGAACGCTCCCTCCGAACGGAGGAGCACACAGCAGCGCTCGCAGCAGAAGTACAAAGCAGCCTCTCTAGGCAGTTCTCCAGGTCGGCCTTCAAAAAGCCGGACACTGTCAAGCACGCCCGGAGTACCCTACAACAAGACCGCCTGGCAGGTTCTGAGATAGCGTAGCAATGCGGCCCCAACCCTAGCCCTCGCGATATAGCGAAACCAGTTCTTCGCGTACATAACTACGCTTTTGAAATACCATGGGCACAGGGGAAGGGGCACTATCACGACATGCCCGAAATACGGCTTAAACCGCACCAGGGGCTGCCGGATTCCTTTTTTTCTTTTTTTTCTCTTACTCTCAGGACTCCATACTTCGGATGACCCGTTCGGCAATTCAACTGCCGCACAAACGATGCAAGATCCAGGAAAGCAGACAAGCCACGCCGCATTATGGAACTCCTAGGTGGTCTCTATTGCGAGCAGTATACCTGTTTTTTAATACAATTCCGCGGCCTGCCCCTGGCCAGGACATGTTAAATAGTCCAATTTCTTTTGCTTATCGCACTATTTGTATCGTTCCGCTTTCATAGCAGCCTTTCTATAAACATTGCATAGCTTTTTGTCTATTTTTTGCATTATCCTCTTTTTATATATATGTTTATCAATAACATGTTGCATCCGTACACTGCGGTACGGCAAAAATACGCCAGGGGCTTCAGTACCCATCAATATGGCGTGAGAAGTCCATACACTTTCACAAGTGTGGCACCCCGAACTTATAGCAATATGCATCGGCTCCGAATCATGATTTGGGTCAATAGTTGGGTTTGTCCGGCTCCTATGTTTTGGTGCCTTACGTTCCGCTATATCGGCTAAGGTAGCACTAGGAGAACTACTGCGATTGTGCCCCAGTTGAGCTGGGCTGAGCACCTCAGTAGAGAAAGCTAAAACTAACTGTCATGATGAGGCGAGAGACCGATCGCTGTTCGAGAGGGTTTTTGAGTCCTTAAAGACTTATGCCGCTTCGAGCGAGGAACCGGCTTTGTCCGGCCAAGGCGTGGATAGCGCCCCGAACTCGGTCTTCCGAATACTAGGGGCTTCGCCGAAATTTAAAATTATAGAGTTCTATGGCTAAGTGAGAGTGTTCAAGCATTATAGTCCGATTGCCTTGTTCGTTGTGCTGAGCGCCTCCCTCGACGGACCCAATCATGGGAAAAAGAGCGCTCAGGTTTATCCCGAACACCCCAGCACTAGTGGCATGGGGGCAGAAGCCGACGACTGGCCATCTCTCAATTTTTTGATAAACGGCCGCACAGAAAGTAATATTTTAAATTCAAGCATTGCTTAGCGCATATGAACAAGTTTTCAGCGCACAGGATAACACGAGCGAGTTCATTCAAAAATTACATCCTTGGTGCATTCATCCGCCATAAGGCGGGCACCGGCCAGAACATCCTTCTAATAGTTCTCGGGCTTGCGATGCTCCTTCCCCGGCGGCGGCCCGTCCCTCACAAGCTTCTCACCGTCCAGTTTACCCCAGTGCACCTTTGCATGGGCAAGGGCCCTACGGGCACCTTCGATGCAGACGGAGCGCTTGATGACCTCGAGCCTTGGAAAAGCCTCCACCAGCTGCCGCACCAGTCCGAAGTAGCTCCCAGGCAGGGCCTCTCCAGGCCACACCCGAACTATGGAGCCCTTCAGGGCCCGTTCGGCCGCCTTGTGGAGCTCGACCAGCTGCTTCAGCTGGTCGCTCAAGGGCACAGGGTGTCCGGCCTCAGTGTACTGAGACCAGAACACCTTCTCCGTTGAGCTGCCTTCCTCGGCTCGGTAGAATGCAGCGGCATCGGATACGCGGCAGGGAAGATCTGCGAATGCCCCTGGAGAGCTCCGGATTCGGGTAAGTAACAAGTAGTTTACTTTTATATGTCTGCTTTGCATAGAGAATGCCTTACCCGCCGCTATCTTTTTCACCGCATCCAATTCCTGGAGGGCCTTCTGGGCTTCGGCCTTGGCAGATTTGGCAGTTTTAAGGGTCGCAGCAAGCTCGGACGCTCGCGTCTTCGAGTCGAGCTCCAAACTCTCATGTTTTTTCATGAGAGCCTGAAGCTCTTGCTGCACCTCGCCGACCTGCGCCTCAAATTTCTCCCTCTCAGTGCGCTCCGTGGCCTCTCTCTTCTTGGCCTCGGACAGCGCCTGCTTGAGGGTCGCCACCTCAGTTGTGGCCCCTACAATAAGCAGTATACTCCTGTCTTTTTTTGCAATTGCGTCTTCTTATAGGCATTTTTTCTATAAGGTATCTCTTACCTTCTTTCTCCTCGAGCTGACGTTTGGCAAGCCGGAGCTCTTGCTCGGTCCGCTCGAGGCCCTGCTTCAGGGCACCCACCTCCACAGTCAGTGCGGCGGTGGCCAACAGCGAAGCCTGCATACGTATATTGACTCCTTTTTAGTTAGACTCCTGCGATATTTAATAGATCCTCTATTCGGCTTTTCTTTCCGAACGCCAAACAGAGCGTCAGGGGCTACTGTCTATGCGGTAATATTTTTACATATTTCTACTTACCTCGAAGCCTGTTAGAAGGCTAGCACAAGCTTCAGTCAGTCCGCTTTTGGCGGACCGAACCTTATGGACCACCGTACTCATGATGGTACAGTGCTCCTCGTCGATGGAGGCGCCCTTAAGCACCTCCAGCAGATTGTCCGGCGCCTCCGGTTGGACGGAGGACGCCGGCTCAATAGGCTTGCTCCTCTTGGCAGGAGTTCGCCTGCCGCGGTCCAGAACCGTTGATGATTCCGGCGCGGTGTCCGGCCTAAAGCCGGACTTGGAGCCCAGGGGGGTCTTCTCCCCTTTACTCCTGGAGTCCGGGAGGTCGCCTCGCGGCTCCTCCTGGACCACCTCCTCTTGCCCCGGAGCTTGTCGCGACGCCACTTCGGCGTCATCCGCAGCACAGGGGGAGGCAGCGGGCGGAACTGAATTCACGTCCGATGAATCCAGGGAGCCGCTCGATGACTCGTCGAGCCCGTCCTTGGGCGGTCTACTTGATTATATTCAACATTAGGGAAAGCTGCGCAACAAAAGGAGTATCATGAGTTACTCTGGTATCCGAACACTTACGATTTTGCCGGATGCTTGGCCCTGTCCGGCCACTCCTCTTTTCCCTCGTAGGCGTCGGGGGCGTAGTCCGGCAGAGGGGTTTTCCTCTTCTTGGACCCTTCGGCCTCCCCTAATAGGGCGGCCTTCCTCTTCTTTCCTCCCCCTGCTGGAGGGGGAGAGGTCTCTTCTTCCTCCTCCTCGCCTTCACGGGAGGAGTGCATCTCGGACTCATCGGACGACGAGTCCGACACCACCATATGCCAGGAACTCTTTCGAGTCCCCGTGGCCTTCTTCTTCTTGGCCTTCTTCTCCGGCACCAGATAAGGTGCCGGAACCAGCAGCTTCACTAAGAGAGCAGGGGCTGGTTCTTCGGGCAAGGGAGCCGAACAGTTAATCAGTCCGGACTTCGCCTGCCAATCCTGTCAAAGGTGAGGGAGTTTAGATCCCGCATAGAGTCGAACTATGAAGAAAACTTAACATCCTGTAAAAGATGAAAATATTTTACCTCGCCAGCAAGACGCTGCGAGCTGAATCCGCGGTCATCGGAGGCAGATGTGGGAGCCTCGACGCCTTTGGTTAGCCCCTTCTAGACATCTTCGTACGTCATGTCGAAGAGCCTGCTCAGAGTTTGGTGCTGCGCCGGGTTGAACTCCCACAAATTGAAGTCCCGTTCTTGACACAGAAGGATCCGGCGGACGAGCATGACCTGGACTACGTTGACAAGCTTGAGCTACTTGTTCACCAGGGACTGGATGCATTTTTGTAGTCCGGTCACCTCTTCTTCGTCGCCCCACGACAAGCCCGTCTCCTTCCAGGACATGAGCCGCGTAGGGGGTCCGGATCGGAATTCAGGGGCTGCGATCCACTTCGGATCGCGTGGCTCGGTGATGTAAAACCACCCTGACTGCCACCCCTTCAAGGTCTCCACAAAGGAGCCCTCGAGCCATAGGACGTTGGCTATTTTGCCCGCCATGGCACCTCCGCACTCCGCCTGGTTGCCGCGCACCACCTTTGGCTTGATGTTGAAGGTCTTGAGCCAGAGGCCGAAATGGGGGTGGATGCAGAGGAAAGCCTCACACGCGACGATAAACGCCGAGATATTGAGGATGAAGTTCGGGGCCAGATCATGGAAATCTAGTCCATAGTAGAACATGAGCCCACGGACAAATGGGTGGAGAGGAAAACCCAGTCCGCGGAGGAAGTGGGGAAGAAATACTACCCTCTCATGGGGCCTTGGGGTGGGGAGAAGCAGCCCCTCCTCAGGAAGCCGGTGCGCAATGTCTTTGGACAGGTATCCGGCCTTCCTTAGCTTTTTGACATGGCCCTCCGTGACGGAGGAGACCATCCACTTGCCTCCCGCTCCGGACATTGTTGGAGAAGGTTGAGGTAGGAAGTGCGGGCTTGGGCGTTGGAGCTCGGGTGCGCAGAAGATGGATAGGCAAAGGAGGAAGAAGGCGTAGGTAAAAAGGTGGATCCTTATCCCCTTATATGAGCGGATGCGACTATGCGTCCCCACCAGCCTAGTAAAACTCGCTTGCCTCCCAAGCGCCGTGATAAATGGCGCGGCTGGGTTACCCATGTCCGTGTTGATGAGAATCCCATAAATGGGGAACACGATCTCTGCTTTGACAAGACGTGCCAAGGAAACCGCCTCGCAAAACACGCTGAGGTGGAAAAGTGAAAACGATTCGAATAAAGGCCTGGCCGTAGTGTGATGTCACGCTGCGGAATACGTCAGCAGATTAGATTTGTGTTAATATTATTCTCTCTGTGGCAATACGTGGAAACTTATTTTGCAGAGCTGAACACTACTCTTGGTGTTTACAAACTTTTATGAAGAATTTGGGGGAGGAACCCGCCTTGCAATGCTGAAGACAATCTACGCGCCGGACTCGTCATCATTGAAGCCTGGTTCAGGGGCTACTGAGGGAGTCCTGGATTAGGGGGTGTTCGGGTAGCCGGACTATACCTTCAGCCGGACTCCAAGACTATGAAGATACAAGATTGAAGACTTCATCCCGTGTCCGGATGGGACTTTCCTTGGCGTGGAAGGCAAGCTTGGCGATGCGGATATTCAAGATCTCCTACCATTGTAACTGACTTTGTGTAACCCTAACCCTCTCCGGTGTCTATATAAACCGGAGGGTTTTAGTCCGTAGGACAACTTCATCATACAACAATCATACCATAGGCTAGCTTCTAGGGTTTAGCCTCCTTGATCTCGTGGTAGATCTACTCTTGTACTACCCATATCATCAATATTAATCAAGCAAGATGTAGGGTTTTACCTCCATCAAGAGGGCCCGAACCTGGGTAAAACATCGTGTTCCTTGCCTCCTGTTACCATCCGGCCTAGACGCACAGTTCGGGACCCCCTACCCGAGATCCGCCGGTTTTGACACCGACAGGTGGGTTAGAGGCT